>NW_026906199.1:35000-52500 GCF_033807715.1 Cololabis saira | reverse complement strand
GTTGAAATATGTGTGGGTAGATTAAGCGAGAGCGCTCTCTGCTGGTTGAAAAAGCTTACAGCACCTGGTATTCCCAGGCGGTCTCCCATCCAAGTACTAACCAGGCCCGACCCTGCTTAGCTTCCGAGATCAGACGAGATCAGGCGCATCCAGGCTGGTATGGCCGTAAGCTGAAGCTGCAGCTTGAAATACCTCTTATATGGAGTTGAAGATAAGTCATATAATATAAGTCATTGATTTGTTGGTGATAATAATTTAGAAGCGCTTATTTGTTGGAGTTAAAGTGCCTTAACCATGTGCAAAACACTTTAGGACGTGAGCTGTCGCTGTTACCACGTTGAAATATGTGTGGGTAGATTAAGCGAGAGCGCTCTCTGCTGGTTGAAAAAGCTTACAGCACCTGGTATTCCCAGGCGGTCTCCCATCCAAGTACTAACCAGGCCCGACCCTGCTTAGCTTCCCAGATCAGACGAGATCGGGCGCATCCAGGCTGGTATGGCCGTAAGCAGAAGCTGCAGCTTGAAATACCTCTTATATGGAGTTGAAGATAAGTCATATAATATTAGTCATTGATTTGTTGGTGATAATAATTTAGAAGCGCTTATTTGTTGGAGATAAAGTGCCTTAACCATGTGCAAAACACTTTAGGACGTGAGCTGTCGCTGTTACCACGTTGAAATATATGTGGGTAGATTAAGCGAGAGCGTTCTCTGCAGGTTGAAAAAGGTTACAGCACCTGGTATTCCCAGGTGGTCTCCCATCCAAGTACTAACCAGGCCCGACCCTGCTTAGCTTCCGAGATCAGACGTGATCGGGGGCATCCAGGCTGGTATGGCCGTAAGCAGAAGCTGCAGCTTGAAATACCTCTTATATGGAGTTGAAGATAAGTCATAGAATATAAGTCATTGATTTGTTGGTTTTATTTGTTGGAGTTAAAGTGCCTTAACCATGTGCAAAACACTTTAGGACGTGAGCTGTCGCTGTTACCACGTTGAAATATGTGTGGGTAGATTAAGCGAGAGCGCTCTCTGCTGGTTGAAAATGCTTACAGCACCTGGTATTCCCAGGCGGTCTCCCATCCAAGTACTAACCAGGCCCGACCCTGCTTAGCTTCCGAGATCAGACGAGATCGGGCGCATCCAGGCTGGTATGGCCGTAAGCAGAATCTGCTGCTTGAAATAACTCTTATATGGAGTTGAAGATAAGTCATAGAATATAAGTCATTGATTTGTTGGTTTTATTTGTTGGAGTTAAAGTGCCTTAACCATGTGCAAAACACTTTAGGACGTGAGCTGTCGCTGTTACCACGTTGAAATATGTGTGGGTAGATTAAGCGAGAGCGCTCTCTGCTGGTTGAAAATGCTTACAGCACCTGGTATTCCCAGGCGTTCTCCCATCCAAGTACTAACCAGGCCCGACCCTGCTTAGCTTCCGAGATCAGACAAGATCGGGCGCATCCAGGCTGGTATGGCCGTAAGCAGAAGCTGCTGCTTGAAATACCTCTTATATGGAGTTGAAGATAAGTCATATAATATAAGTCATTGATTTGTTGGTGATAATAATTTAGAAGCGCTTATTTGTTGGAGTTAAAGTGCCTTAACCATGTGAAAAACACTTTTGGACGTGAGCTGTCGCTGTTACCACGTTGAAATATGTGTGGGTAGATTAAGCGAGAGCGCTCTCTGCTGGTTGAAAAAGCTTACAGCACCTGGTATTCCCAGGCGGTCTCCCATCCAAGTACTAACCAGGCCCGACCCTGCTTAGCTTCCGAGATCAGACGAGATCGGGCGCATCCAGGCTGGTATGGCCGTAAGCAGAAGCTGCAGCTTGAAATACCTCTTATATGTAGTTGAAGATAAGTCATAGAATATAAGTAATTGATTTGTTGGTTTTATTTGTTGGAGTTAAAGTGCCTTAACCATGTGCAAAACACTTTTGGACGTGAGCTGTCGCTCTTACCACGTTGAAATATGTGTGGGTAGATTAAGCGAGAGCGCTCTCTGCTGGTTGAAAAAGATTACAGCACCTGGTATTCCCAGGCGGTCTCCCATCCAAGTACAAACCAGGCCCGACCCTGCTTAGCTTCCGAGATCAGACGAGATCGGGCGCATCCAGGCTGGTATGGCCATAAGCTGAAGCTGCAGCTTGAAATACTTCTTATATGGTTCTTATAGGGTGAGGAGCAGAATAACTGAGTGAAGGAGGAAGTGGGTGAGATGCAGACAGGCAGGTGTCTCTGACAAACATTTCTGACAAACATTTTGACAAACATCTGTGATTTACGGAACTTTGCACCGTGAAAGAAAGGCGTACTGTGAGCAACTTAGGCATAAACTTGATACAGTCAACTATACCCGTGGAACACATTCAAAGAAGAAGGAAATGGCTGAGAAACCTATGCAAAGGCGCAACCGGCAGCAGGACAAAGACGAGGATGAAACAGGTGTGCTGTTAAAGGAGATGAAAGTCATTCAGTCCAAGGTGGACAATATTGAAAAGCAACTGAATAGTAAGATGGATGGACTGTACGGATCATTGGAAAAAATCTTGAAAAGTGAGCTCAAAAAGTGCGTCAAAGAAATCCAAGATAATATTGACTTGGAAATCGGGGCGCTAAAATCCCGTTTAGATCTGCTGGAGCAAAAACTTCAATCAAGCAATTCTAGCCCTCCCAACACATTTGACCCAGATGTGTCGATCATCATCATGGGGTTACCATACGACAAAGAGGAAGATCTGGATGAAAAGTTGGGAAAAGTGTTGGAGGTGTGCTGTGCTTGTGAACAAACCCCGACACCGATGGCAATTGAGAGGCTGCGACCCAGAGGCGCGGGGCCCGGAGCGGTGCGAGTCGCGTTTGCCTCGGTGAGGGAGAAAGTGGACGTGCTTCGTGGGAAACGTAATCTGAAATCCAACCCGGAGTTTGCAAAAGTGTATGTTCGATCCGCTAAATCCCACACAGATCGAATTATGGAGATAAACTTTAAAACGCTCCTTCGGGATCTGCCGCTGGGAAAAGATTTCTACATAGCGGGCAATGGGAGGATGATTAAGCGAGGATCAGCTGAGGCAGCCGCTGGTGCGCCAGGTGAGCAGCGGTCCGCTGCATGGAGACGCTGAGGAGATGAAGCCCACCCCGAATCTGAAGATTTAAGAGAGTTTTCTTGTTTATCCGTGGTTCACTGGAATCTAAACGGATGGACTGCTTCGAACTCTATGTTAAGAACTTTGTTGCTACAATCCCTTAATCCAGATATTATTTCATTAAATGAAACGCACCTATCCGGTGATGAAGAAATTGAGTTATTTGGTTATTCTTGGTTTGGAAATAATAGAAACAGGCATATAAGAGCACCAAAGGGCTCTGGAGGAGTTGGTCTTTTGGTTAAAAATGAACTTTTTGAACATTTCAAGATTAAAATTGTGGATAAATCTATGGATGGTATTATTGGGGTATTATTTGAAAACCGACATCTGCAGTACAGCTTTGTGGTTTTTTCCTGTTATTTATCCCCAGAAGGATCTGTAAGAGGAAGGGACTGTAATACATTTTTCAGTAATTTACTTACCCAAGTGTATTCCTTTGATGTGGATGCAATTTATATATGTGGTGACCTAAACAGTCGGATTGCTGATAAAGAAGACTGTATTGCGAATGTAGATACTATTCCAGAGAGGGTTGCAATAGATCTGTCTTCTAACAGTCATGGTGAATCATTTCTAGACTTTCTTATAGATTCTAAATGCTGTGTTTTAAATGGGAGACTTAATCGAGAAAATGATAATTTCACATCAATATCAGTGAGAGGGAAGGCTGTGGTTGATTATATAGTGACACCTCATGAATGTTTAGAGTCCTGTCTTGAGTTTAAAGTTATTACTTCGACGGACCTTATGGATAGCTGTGACGCAGCCACTGTTGATCTTATTGGAGAAAGGTGTCACTTACCAGATCACTCGTTATTAATGTTAAAATTTAAGGTGGAGATTCAAGTGAGAGAAGATCATACACCTGTTATTTATCCAAAAAGGCAACGTAGAACTTTCCCTGAACATTTTCTAACTTCTAATATGTGTCGCTCTACTCTGTTTGAACTTACCAGACAACTTGAAACTTGCCAAGGTACACAGAATAATGTTGATAGATGCTATAATTCACTCTGCAATTTGTTAACTTCAGAAATGGATAAATGTCTACCTAGAAACTCTCATAAGGTCTCCAAGAAAAGGTGTTACAAACCCTACTGGAATGCCCATCTTAAAAAACTGTGGAACGACAGGAAAACAGCTGAAAATAATTTTTTAAAGTGTAAAGATCCCCTTGTTAAACAGAAAACCAGAGACGAAAATAGGCAAGCACAATCTCTGTTTGATAAAAATCTACGATTTTATAAAAGGAAATTTTGGAAAGGACAGTCTCTAAGATTTGACTACTTAAAAACCAATAATCCGCATCAGTTTTGGAAAGAGATTAATAAATTAGGCCCCAAGAGATTACAGACAATACCTATGGAGGTAATAATAAGTGATGATTTTGTTGAAACTAGGAAAGAACTTGTGCTTAAAAAATGGGAGCAAGATTTTGCTGATTTACTTTCTGGAAATCAGATTCCATCAAATTTTGATGATAATTTCCTGAAAGAAGCATGTGCTTTAAAAGATGAACTGGAGAGGAATATGGTTCAAGATGAGTATTTGTCTAATTTAATTTTGAATTCTGATATCACTCTGGAGGAAGTGAGAGCTGCTATACATAAGTCAAAGGTGAAGAAAGCTGTAGGTGTGGAGGAAATCCCTAATGAGGTCCTAAAATCACCGTCACTTTTAAATGTCCTCTTCTGTTTGTTTCAATTTTGTTTTAATTACAGTATTGTTCCCTCAGTTTGGTATAAATCCATAATTAAACCCATCCCCAAATCATTAAAAAATGATCCAAGGGTACCTTCAAATTACAGGGGAATCAGCCTTCTCAGTACTGTGTATAAATTATACTCTAGTATATTGAATGCTCGGCTGTCCCAGTATTTAGAAGCTGTAGAATATTTAGTTGATGAGCAGGGTGGTTTTAGAAAAAAACGAGCTTGTATTGACCATATTCATTCTGTTTCAACTATTGTAAGAACAAGACTTGTAGCTGGTAAATCAACATTTGTATGCTTCGTAGACTTCCAAAAAGCTTTTGACTGGATTCACAGAGATTTGCTTGCTTTAAAACTTTTAAAAGCAGGGGTGAATGGTAGATTCTATAAAACATTTAAATCAATGTATAGTTGTCCTGTTGCCTGTATAGAGATAAATAATATGCAGACAGACTGGTTTAGTACTCCCTTTGGGGTTAAACAAGGTGATATTCTTTCCCCTAATCTGTTTGCTATTTATGTTAATGATTTGGCCCTTACCATTAAAGAATCAAATCTGGGTATACACATGGATGACTTTACTCTCGGGATTCTGTTGTACGCGGATGATATTGCTCTCCTAGCTGAATCGGAGGATGATTTACAGAAAATGTTGAATTTACTTAGGATATGGTGTCACAAATGGAGATTATTAATAAATCAAAGTAAAACACAGATTATCCATTTCAGGAAAAAACGTACTCCAAGAAGTAATAAGAATATAAGTTTTGGGGAGGTAAGATTGGAATACACATCTACATATAAATATTTAGGATTTACTTTTGATGAATTTATGACGATGGAAGCTGGGATTAAGTTGTTGGCAGATTCAGCTGGGAGGGCGTTAGGGTCTGTGGTCAGCAAGATTAAGATATGTAAAACTCTTGGATACTCTACCTACTCACAACTGTATGATGCCTGTGTCTCCCCCATATTAAATTATGCTTCAGGGGTCTGGGGATATAAGGAGTCTAAGATTGCAGATTCTATACAGAACAGAGCTGCTCGCTGTTTCTTGGGGGTTCATAAATTTGCTCCGATCTTGGCCGTTCAAGGTGACATGGGTTGGCTTCCTGGTTCCATTAGACGTAAATGTGAGATGATTAGATTGTGGAATCGTTTACTTAATATGCCGGAAGACAGGATCAATAAGAAAATTTTTATTTGGAGTAAATTAAATGGTTCACCATGGATTAAAGAAATATTTGTATTATTTGAAGAGGTTGGATTACAGTATATGTATAGGAATAACTTAACCTGTTCAATAACTTCAATTAGTGATAAGTTTTTTGCTTTGTTTAAGACAAAATGGTTAAATGAGATTTTGTTTAAACCCAAATTACGAACATACATCCAAATCAAGCACAATTATGGCCCTGAACCTTATGTTAAAGCAAACTTAACCAGAAATCAAAGGTCTTTAATGGCTCAGCTGAGAACAGGAATCCTTCCCTTAAATCTTGAAGTCGGCAGATTTAAAAACATTCCCGAAGATGAAAGGTTGTGTGAATTATGCGAACTTAATGAAGTGGAAAGTGAATCACATTTTTTGTTATATTGCCCTCTGTATGATGAACTGAGAACTCCTTTATTTACTGAAATGTTTGTTAAAAAACCAGAAATGTTCTGGTGCTCTGACGATGATAGAATGGATGGGTTGTTTAGCTTCAATGTTTTTAAGTTGGCTCATTTTGTTTCTGAAGCCTGGATAAAGCGTCAGGATTGTTTATATGTTTAATTGGTACATGGTCTGTTGTCTGGCTTTCATTTGCTTTATGTTCCTTTCTCTCTTTTTTGGTGTCTTGTAAGCCCACTCGGGCTGGGCACGTCATGTGCATGACACGGAAATAAAAAATTCAATTCAATTCAATTCAATATATGGAGTTGAAGATAAGTCATATAATACAAGTCATTGATTTGTTGGTGATAATAATTTAGAAGCGCTTATTTGTTGGAGTTAAAGTGCCTTAACCATGTGAAAAACACTTTTGGACGTGAGCTGTCACTGTTACCACGTTGATATATGTGTGGGTAGATTAAGCGAGAGCGCTCTCTGCTGGTTGAAAATGCTTACAGCACCTGGTATTCCCAGGCGGTCTCCCATCCAAGTACTAACCAGGCCCGACCCTGCTTAGCTTCCCAGATCAGACGAGATCGGGCGCATCCAGGCTGGTATGGCCGTAAGCAGAAGCTGCAGCTTGAAATACCTCTTATATGGAGTTGAAGATAAGTCATAGAATATAAGTAATTGATTTGTTGGTTTTATTTGTTGGAGTTAAAGTGCCTTAACCATGTGCAAAACACTTTTGGACGTGAGCTGTCGCTCTTACCACGTAGAAATATGTGTGGGTAGATTAAGCGAGAGCGCTCTCTGCTGGTTGAAAAAGCTTAAAGCACCTGGTATTCCCAGGCGGTCTCCCATCCAAGTACTAACCAGGCCCGACCCTGCTTAGCTTCCGAGATCAGACGAGATCGGGCGCATCCAGGCTGGTATGGCCGTAAGCAGAAGCTGCAGCTTGAAATACCTCTTATATGGAGTTGAAGATAAGTCATAGAATATAAGTAATTGATTTGTTGGTTTTATTTGTTGGAGTTAAAGTGCCTTAACCATGTGCAAAACACTTTAGGACGTGAGCTGTCGCTGTTACCACGTTGAAATATGTGTGGGTAGATTAAGCGAGAGCGCTCTCTGCTGGTTGAAAAAGCTTACAGCACCTGGTATTCCCAGGCGGTCTCCCATCCAAGTACTAACCAGGCCCGACCCTGCTTAGCTTCCGAAATCAGACTAGATCTGGCGCATCCAGGCTGGTATGGTCGTTAGCAGAAGCTGCAGCTTGAAATACCTCTTATATGGAGTTGAAGATAAGTCATATAATATAAGTCATTGATTTGTTGGTGATAATAATTTAGAAGCGCTTATTTGTTGGAGTTAAAGTGCCTTAACCATGTGCAAAACACTTTAGGACGTGAGCTTTCGCTGTTACCACGTTGAAATATATGTGGGTAGATTAAGCGAGAGCGTTCTCTGCAGGTTGAAAAAGCTTACAGCACCTGGTATTCCCAGGCGGTCTCCCATCCAAGTACTAACCAGGCCCGACCCTGCTTAGCTTCCGAGATCAGACGAGATCGGGCGCATCCAGGCTGGTATGGCCGTAAGCAGAAGCTGCAGCTTGAAATACCTCTTGTATGGAGTTGAAGATAAGTCATAGAATATAAGTCATAGATTTGTTGGTTTTGTTTGTTGGAGTTAAAGTGCCTTAACCATGTGCAAAACACTGTAGGACGTGAGCTGTCGCTGTTACCACGTTGAAATATGTGTGGGTAGATTAAGCGAGAGCGCTCTCTGCAGGTTGAAAAAGCTTACAGCACCTGGTATTCCCAGGCTGTCTCCCATCCAAGTACTAACCAGGCCCGACCCTGCTTAGCTTCCGAGATCAGACGAGATCAGGCGCATCCA
This sequence comes from Cololabis saira, assembly GCF_033807715.1. Classification (NCBI taxonomy): domain Eukaryota; kingdom Metazoa; phylum Chordata; class Actinopteri; order Beloniformes; family Belonidae; genus Cololabis; species Cololabis saira. The sequence continues at coordinate 44,145 of NW_026906199.1, read as the reverse complement.
GGCTGGTATGGCCGTTAGCAGAAGCTGCAGCTTGAAATACCTCTTATATGGAGTTGAAGATAAGTCATATAATATAAGTCATTGATTTGTTGGTGATAATAATTTAGAAGCGCTTATTTGTTGGAGTTAAAGTGCCTTAACCATGTGCAAAACACTTTAGGACGTGAGCTTTCGCTGTTACCACGTTGAAATATATGTGGTTAGATTAAGCGAGAGCGTTCTCTGCAGGTTGAAAAAGCTTACAGCACCTGGTATTCCCAGGCGGTCTCCCATCCAAGTACTAACCAGGCCCCACCCTGCTTAGCTTCCGAGATCAGACGAGATCGGGCGCATCCAGGCTGGTATGGCAGTAAGCAGAAGCTGCAGCTTGAAATACCTCTTGTATGGAGTTGAAGATAAGTCATAGAATATAAGTCATAGATTTGTTGTTTTTTTTTTTTGTAGTTAAAGTGCCTTAACCATGTGCAAAAGACTTTAGGACGTGAGCTGTCGCTGTTACCACGTTGAAATATGTGTGGGTAGATTAAGCGAGAGCGCTCTCTGCTGGTTGAAAAAGCTTACAGCACCCTGTATTCCCAGGCGGTCTCCCATCCAAGTACTAACCAGGCCCGACCCTGCTTAGCTTCCGAGATCAGATGAGATTGGACGCATCCAGGCTGGTATGGCCGTAAGCTGAAGCTGCAGCTTGAAATACCTCTTGTATGGAGTTGAAGATAAGTCATAGAATATAAGTCATAGATTTGTTTTTTTTATTTGTTGGAGTTAAAGTGCCTTAACCATGTGCAAAACACTTTAGGACGTGAGCTGTCGCTGTTACCACGTTGAAATATGTGTGGGTAGATTAAGCGAGAGCGCTCTCTGCAGGTTGAAAAAGCTTACAGCACCTGGTATTCCCAGGCTGTCTCCCATCCAAGTACTAACCAGGCCCGACCCTGCTTAGCTTCCGAGATCAGACGAGATCAGGCGCATCCAGGCTGGTATGGCCGTTAGCAGAAGCTGCAGCTTGAAATACCTCTTATATGGAGTTGAAGATAAGTCATATAATATAAGTCATTGATTTGTTGGTGATAATAATTTAGAAGCGCTTATTTGTTGGAGTTAAAGTGCCTTAACCATGTGCAAAACACTTTAGGACGTGAGCTTTCGCTGTTACCACGTTGAAATATATGTGGTTAGATTAAGCGAGAGCGTTCTCTGCAGGTTGAAAAAGCTTACAGCACCTGGTATTCCCAGGCGGTCTCCCATCCAAGTACTAACCAGGCCCCACCCTGCTTAGCTTCCGAGATCAGACGAGATCGGGCGCATCCAGGCTGGTATGGCAGTAAGCAGAAGCTGCAGCTTGAAATACCTCTTGTATGGAGTTGAAGATAAGTCATAGAATATAAGTCATAGATTTGTTGTTTTTTTTTTTTGTAGTTAAAGTGCCTTAACCATGTGCAAAAGACTTTAGGACGTGAGCTGTCGCTGTTACCACGTTGAAATATGTGTGGGTAGATTAAGCGAGAGCGCTCTCTGCTGGTTGAAAAAGCTTACAGCACCCTGTATTCCCAGGCGGTCTCCCATCCAAGTACTAACCAGGCCCGACCCTGCTTAGCTTCCGAGATCAGATGAGATTGGACGCATCCAGGCTGGTATGGCCGTAAGCTGAAGCTGCAGCTTGAAATACCTCTTGTATGGAGTTGAAGATAAGTCATAGAATATAAGTCATAGATTTGTTTTTTTTATTTGTTGGAGTTAAAGTGCCTTAACCATGTGCAAAACACTTTAGGACGTGAGCTGTCGCTGTTACCACGTTGAAATATGTGTGGGTAGATTAAGCGAGAGCGTTCTCTGCTGGTTGAAAAAGCTTACAGCACCTGGTATTCCCAGGCGGTCTCCCATCCAAGTACTAACCAGGCCCGACCCTGCTTAGCTTCCGAGATCAGACGAGATCGGGCGCATCCAGGCTGGTATGGCCGTAAGCAGAAGCTGCTGCTTGAAATACCTCTTATATGGAGTTGAAGATAAGTCATAGAATATAAGTCATTGATTTGTTGGTTTTAATTGTTGGAGTTAAAGTGCCTTAACCATGTGCCAAACACTTTAGGACGTGAGCTGTCGCTGTTACCACGTTGAAATATGTGTGGGTAGATTAAGCGTGAGCGCTCTCTGCTGGTTGAAAAAGCTTACAGCACCTGGTATTCCCAGGCGGTCTCCCATCCAAGTATTAACAAGGCCCGACCCTGCTTAGCTTCCGAGATCAGACGAGATCGGGCGCATCCAGGCTGGTATGGCCATAAGCAGAAGCTGCAGCTTGAAATACCTCTTATATGGAGTTGAAGATAAGTCATAGAATATAAGTCATTGATTTGTTGGTTTTATTTGTTGGAGTTAAAGTGCCTTAACCATGTGCAAAACATTTTAGGACGTGAGCTGTCGCTGTTACCACGTTGAAATATGTGTGGCTAGATTAAGCGAGACCGTTCTCTGCTGGTTGAAAAAGCTTACAGCACCTGGTATTCCCAGGCGGTCTCCCATCCAAGTACTAACCAGGCCCGACCCTGCTTAGCTTCCGAGATCAGACGAGATCGGGCGCATCCAGGCTGGTATGGCCGTAAGCAGAAGCTGCAGCTTGAAATACTTCTTATATGGAGTTGAAGATAAGTATATACTACAAGTCATTGATTTGTTGGTGATAATAATTTAGAAGCGCTTATTTGTTGGAGTTAAAGTGCCTTAACCATGTGCAAAACACTTTAGGACGTGAGCTGTCGCTGTTACCACGTTGAAATATGTGTGGGTAGATTAAGCGAGAGCGCTCTCTGCTGGTTGAAAAAGCTTACAGCACCTGGTATTCCCAGGCGGTCTCCCATCCAAGTACTAACCAGGCCCGACCCTGCTTAGCTTCCGAGATCAGACGAGATCGGGCGCATCCAGGCTGGTATGGCCGTAAACAGAAGCTGCTGCTTGAAATACCTCTTATATGGAGTTGAAGATAAGTCATAGAATATAAGTCATTGATTTGTTGGTTTTATTTGTTGGAGTTAAAGTGCCTTAACCATGTGCAAAACACTTTAGGACGTGAGCTGTCGCTGTTACCACGTTGAAATATGTGTGGGTAGATTAAGCGTGAGCGCTCTCTGCTGGTTGAAAAAGCTTACAGCACCTGGTATTCCCAGGCTGTCTCCCATCCAAGTACTAACCAGGCCTGACCCTGCTTAGCTTCCGAGATCAGACGAGATCGGGCGCATCCAGGCTGGTATGGCCGTAAGCAGAAGCTGCAGCTTGAAATACCTCTGATATGGAGTTGAAGATAAGTCATAGAATATAAGTCATTGATTTGTTGGTTTTATTTGTTGGAGTTAAAGTGCCTTAACCATGTGCAAAACACTTTAGGACGTGAGCTGTCGCTGTTACCACGTTGAAATATGTGTGGGTAGATTAAGCGAGAGCGCTCTCTGCTGGTTGAAAAAGCTTACAGCACCTGGTATTCCCAGGCGGTCTCCCATCCAAGTACTAACCAGGCCCGACCCTGCTTAGCTTCCGAGATCAGACGAGATCGGGCGCATCCAGGCTGGTATGGCCGTAAGCTGAAACTGCAGCTTGAAATACTTCTTATATGGAGTTGAAGATAAGTATATAATACAAGTCATTGATTTGTTGGTGATAATAATTTAGAAGCGCTTATTTGTTGGAGTTAAAGTGCCTTAACCATGTGCAAAACACTTTGGGACGTGAGCTGTCGCTGTTAACACGTTGAAATATGTGTGGGTAGATTAAGCGAGAGCGCTCTCTGCTGGTTGAAAAAGCTTACAGCACCTGGTATTCCCAGGCGGTCTCCCATCCAAGTACTAACCAGGCCCGACCCTGCTTAGCTTCCGAGATCAGACGAGATCGGGCGCATCCAGGCTGGTATGGCCGTAAGCAGAAGCTGCAGCTTGAAATACCTCTTATATGGAGTTGAAGATAAGTCATAGAATATAAGTCATTGATCTGTTGGTTTTATTTGTTGGAGTTAAGGTGCCTTAACCATGTGCAAAACACTTTAGGACGTGAGCTGTCGCAGTTACCACGTTGAAATATGTGTGGGTAGATTAAGCGAGAGCGTTCTCTGCTGGTTGAAAAAGCATACAGCACCTGGTATTCCCAGGCGGTCTCCCATCCAAGTACTAACCAGGCCCGACCCTGCTTAGCTTCCGAGATCAGATGAGATCGGGCGCATCCAGGCTGGTATGGCCGTAAGCAGAAGCTGCAGCTTGAAATACCTCTTATATGGAGTTGAAGATAAGTCATAAAATATAAGTCATTGATTTGTTGGTGATAATAATTTAGAAGCGCTTATTTGTTGGAGTTAAAGTGCCTTAACCATGTGCAAAACACTTTAGGACGTGAGCTGTCGCTGTTACCACGTTGAAATATGTGTGGCTAGATTAAGCGAGAGCGTTCTCTGCTGGTTGAAGAAGCTTACAGCACCTGGTATTCCCAGGCGGTCTCCCATCCAAGTACTAACCAGGCCCGACCCTGCTTAGCTTCCGAGATCAGACGAGATCAGGCGCATCCAGGCTGGTATCGCCGTAAGCAGAATCTTCTGCTTGAAATACCTCTTATATGGAGTTGAAGATAAGTCATAGAATATAAGTCATTGATTTGTTGGTTTTATTTGTTGGAGTTAAAGTGCCTTAACCATGTGCAAAACACTTTAGGACGTGAGCTGTCGCTCTTACCACGTTGAAATATGTGTGGGTAGATTGAGCGAGAGCGCTCTCTGCTGGTTGAAAATGCTTACAGCACCTGGTATTCCCAGGCGGTCTCCCATCCAAGTACTAACCAGGCCCGACCCTGCTTAGCTTCCGAGATCAGACGAGATCGGGCGCATCCAGGCTGGTATGGCCGTAAGCTGAAGCTGCAGCTTGAAATACTTCTTATATGGAGTTGAAGATAAGTATATAATACAAGTCATTGATTTGTTGGTGATAATAATTTAGAAGCGCTTATTTGTTGGAGTTAAAGTGCCTTAACCATGTGCAAAATACTTTAGGACGTGAGCTGTCGCTCTTACCACGTTGAAATATGTGTGGGTAGATTAAGCGAGAGCGCTCTCTGCTGGTTGAAAAAGCTTACAGCACCTGGTATTCCCAGGCGGTCTCCCATCCAAGTACTAACCAGGCCCGACCCTGCTTAGCTGCCGAGATCAGACGAGATCGGGCGCATCCAGGCTGGTATGGCTGTAAGCAGAAGCTGCAGCTTGAAATACCTCTTATATGGATTTGAAGATAAGTCATAGCATATAAGTCATTGATTTGTTGGTTTTATTTGTTGGAGTTAAAGTGCCTTAACCATGTGCAAAACCCTTTAGGACGTGAGCTGTCGCTGTTACCACGTTGAAATATGTGTGGGTAGATTAAGCGAGAGCGCTCTCTGCTGGTTGAAAAAGCTTACAGCACCTGATATTCCCAGGCGGTCTCCCATCCAAGTACTAACCAGGCCCGACCCTGCTTAGCTTCCGAGATCAGACGAGATCGGGCGCATCCAGGCTGGTATGGCCGTAAGCTGAAGCTGCAGCTTGAAATACCTCTTATATGGAGTTGAAGATAAGTCATAGAATATAAGTCATTGATTTGTTGGTTTTATTTGTTGGAGTTAAAGTGCCTTAACCATGTGCAAAACACTTTAGGACGTGAGCTGTCGCTGTTACCACGTTGAAATATGTGTGGGTAGATTAAGCGAGAGCGCTCTCTGCTGGTTGAAAAAGCTTACAGCACCTGATATTCCCAGGCGGTCTCCCATCCAAGTACTAACCAGGCCCGACCCTGCTTAGCTTCCGAGATCAGACGAGATCGGGCGCATCCAGGCTGGTATGGCCGTAAGCTGAAGCTGCAGCTTGAAATACCTCTTATATGGAGTTGAAGATAAGTCATATAATATAAGTCATTGATTTGTTGGTGATAATAATTTAGAAGCGCTTATTTGTTGGAGTTAAAGTGCCTTAACCATGTGCAAAACACTTTAGGACGTGAGCTGTCGCTGTTACCACGTTGAAATATGTGTGGGTAGATTAAGCGAGAGCGCTCTCTGCTGGTTGAAAAAGCTTACAGCACCTGGTATTCCCAGGCGGTCTCCCATCCAAGTACTAACCAGGCCCGACCCTGCTTAGCTTCCGAGATCAGACGAGATCGGGCGCATCCAGGCTGGTATGGCCGTAAGCTGAAGCTGCAGCTTGAAATACTTCTTATATGGAGTTGAAGATAAGTATATAATACAAGTCATTGATTTGTTGGTGATAATAATTTAGAAGCGCTTATTTGTTGGAGTTAAAGTGCCTTAACCATGTGCAAAACACTTTGGGACGTGAGCTGTCGCTGTTACCACGTTGAAATATGTGTGGGTAGATTAAGCGAGAGCGCTCTCTGCTGGTTGAAAAAGCTTACAGCACCTGGTATTCCCAGGCGGTCTCCCATCCAAGTACTAACCAGGCCCGACCCTGCTTAGCTTCCGAGATCAGACGAGATCGGGCGCATCCAGGCTGGTATGGCCGTAAGCAGAAGCTGCAGCTTGAAATACCTCTTATATGGAGTTGAAGATAAGTCATAGAATATAAGTCATTGATCTGTTGGTTTTATTTGTTGGAGTTAAGGTGCCTTAACCATGTGCAAAACACTTTAGGACGTGAGCTGTCGCAGTTACCACGTTGAAATATGTGTGGGTAGATTAAGCGAGAGCGTTCTCTGCTGGTTGAAAAAGCATACAGCACCTGGTATTCCCAGGCGGTCTCCCATCCAAGTACTAACCAGGCCCGACCCAGCTTAGCTTCCGAGATCAGACGAGATCGGGCGCATCGAGGCTGGTATGGCCGTAAGCTGAAGCTGCAGCTTGAAATACCTCTTATATGGAGTTGAAGATAAGTCATATAATATAAGTCATTGATTTGTTGGTGATAATAATTTAGAAGCGCTTATTTGTTGGAGTTAAAGTGCCTTAACCATGTGCAAAACACTTTAGGACGTGAGCTGTCGCTGTTACCACGTTGAAATATGTGTGGGTAGATTAAGCGAGAGCGCTCTCTGCTGGTTGAAAAAGCTTACAGCACCTGGTATTCCCAGGCGGTCTCCCATCCAAGTACTAACCAGGCCCGACCCTGCTTAGCTTCCGAGATCAGATGAGATCGGGCGCATCCAGGCTGGTATGGCCGTAAGCAGAAGCTGCAGCTTGAAATACCTCTTATATGGAGTTGAAGATAAGTCATAGAATATAAGTCATTGATTTGTTGGTTTTATTTGTTGGAGTTAAAGTGCCTTAACCATGTGCAAAACACTTCAGGACGTGAGCTGTCGCTGTTACCACGTTGAAATATGTGTGGGTAGATTAAGCGAGAGCGCTCTCTGCTGGTTGAAAAAGCTTACAGCACCTGGTATTCCCAGGCGGTCTCCCATCCAAGTACTAACCAGGCCCGACCCTGCTTAGCTTCCGAGATCAGACGAGATCGGGCGCATCCAGGCTGGTATGGCCGTGAGCTGAAGTTGCAGCTTGAAATACCTCTTATATGGAGTTGAAGATAAGTCATATAATATAAGTCATTGATTTGTTGGTGATAATAATTTAGAAGCGCTTATTTGTTGGAGTTAAAGTGCCTTAACCATGTGCAAAACACTTTAGGACGTGAGCTGTCGCTGTTACCACGTTGAAATTTGTGTGGGTAGATTAAGCGAGAGCGCTCTCTGCTGGTTGAAAAAGCTTACAGCACCTGGTATTCCCAGGCGGTCTCCCATCCAAGTACTAACCAGGCCCGACCCTGCTTAGCTTCCGAGATCAGACGAGATCGGGCGCATCCAGGCTGGTATGGCCGTAAGCAGAAGCTGCAGCTTGAAATACCTCTTATATGGAGTTGAAGATAAGTCATAGAATATAAGTCATTGATTTGTTGGTTTTATTTGTAGGAGTTAAAGTGCCTTAACCATGTGCAAAACACTTTAGGACGTGAGCTGTCGCTGTTACCACGTTGAAATATGTGTGGGTAGATTAAGCGAGAGCGTTCTCTGCTGGTTGAAAATGCTTACAGCACCTGGTATTCCCAGGCGGTCTCCTATCCAAGTACTAACCTGGCCCGACCCTGCTTAGCTTCCGAGATCAGACGAGATCGGGCGCATCCAGGCTGGTATGGCCGTAAGCAGAATCTGCTGCTTGAAATACCTCTTATATGGAGTTGAAGATAAGTCATAGAATATAAGTCATTGATTTGTTGGTTTTATTTGTTGGAGTTAAAGTGCCTTAACCATGTGCAAAACACTTTAGGACGTGAGCTGTCGCTGTTACCACGTTGAAATATGTGTGGGTAGATTAAGCGAGAGCACTCTCTGCTGGATGAAAAAGCTTACAGCACCTGGTATTCCCAGGCGGTCTCCCATCCAAGTCCTAACCAGGCCTGACCCTGCTTAGCTTCCGAGATCAGACGAGATCGGGCGCATCCAGGCTGGTATGGCCATAAGCTGAAGCTGCAGCTTGAAATACCTCTTATATGGAGTTGAAGATAAGTCATATAATATAAGTCATTGATTTGTTGGTGATAATAATTTAGAAGCGCATATTTGTTGGAGTTAAAGTGCCTTAACCATGTGAAAAACACTTTAGGACGTGAGCTGTCGCTGTTACCACGTTGAAATATGTGTGGGTAGATTAAGCGAGAGCGCTCTCTGCTGGTTGAAAAAGCTTACAGCACCTGGTATTCCCAGGCGGTCTCCCATCCAAGTACTAACCAGGCCCGACCCTGCTTAGCTTCCGAGATCAGATGAGATCGGGCGCATCCAGGCTGGTATGGCCGTAAGCAGAAGCTGCAGCTTGAAATACCTCTTATATGGAGTTGAAGATAAGTCATAAAATATAAGTCATTGATTTGTTGGTGATAATAATTTAGAAGCGCTTATTTGTTGGAGTTAAAGTGCCTTAACCATGTGCAAAACACTTTAGGACGTGAGCTGTCGCTGTTACCACGTTGAAATATGTGTGGCTAGATTAAGCGAGAGCGTTCTCTGCTGGTTGAAGAAGCTTACAGCACCTGGTATTCCCAGGCGGTCTCCCATCCAAGTACTAACCAGGCCCGACCCTGCTTAGCTTCCGAGATCAGACGAGATCAGGCGCATCCAGGCTGGTATGGCCATAAGCTGAAGCTGCA
>NW_026906199.1:0-25000 GCF_033807715.1 Cololabis saira | reverse complement strand
CCGACCCTGCTTAGCTTCCGAGATCAGACGAGATCGGGTGCATCCAGGCTGGTATGGCCGTAAGCAGAAGCTGCAGCTTGAAATACCTCTTATATGGAGTTGAAGATAAGTCATAGAATATAAGTCATTGATTTGTTGGTTTTATTTGTTGGAGTTAAAGTGCCTTAACCATGTGCAAAACACTTTAGGACGTGAGCTGTTGCTGTTACCACGTTGAAATATGTGTGGGTAGATTAAGCGAGAGCGCTCTCTGCTGGTTGAAGATGCTTACAGCACCTGGTATTCCCAGGCGGTCTCCCATCCAAGTACTAACCAGGCCCGACCCTGCTTAGCTTCCAAGATCAGACGAGATCGGGCGCATCCAGGCTGGTATGGCCGTAAGCAGAAGCTACTGCTTGAAATACCTCTTATATGGAGTTGAAGATAAGTCATATAATATAAGTCATTGATTTGTTGGTGATAATAATTTAGAAGCGTATATTTGTTGGAGTTAAAGTGCCTTAACCATGTGAAAAACACTTTTGGACGTGAGCTGTCGCTGTTACCACGTTGAAATATGTGTGGGTAGATTAAGCGAGAGCGCTCTCTGCTGGTTGAAAATTCTTACAGCACCTGGTATTCCCAGGCGGTCTCCCATCCAAGTACTAACCAGGCCCGACCCTGCTTAGCTTCCGAGATCAGACGAGATCGGGCGCATCCAGGCTGGTATGGCCGTAAGCAGAAGCTGCTGCTTGAAATACCTCTTATATGGAGTTGAAGATAAGTCATATAATATAAGTCATTGATTTGTTGGTGATAATAATTTAGAAGCGCTTATTTGTTGGAGTTAAAGTGCCTTAACCATGTGAAAAACACTTTTGGACGTGAGCTGTCGCTGTTACCACGTTGAAATATGTGTGGGTAGATTAAGCGAGAGCGCTCTCTGCTGGTTGAAAATGCTTACAGCACCTGGTATTCCCAGGCGGTCTCCCATCCAAGTACTAACCAGGCCCGACCCTGCTTAGCTTCCGAGATCAGACGAGATCGGGCGCATCCAGGCTTGTATGGCCGTAAGTAGAAGCAGCAGCTTGAAATACCTCTTATATGGAGTTGAAGATAAGTCATAGAATATAAGTCATTTATTTGTTGGTTTTATTTGTTTGGAATTAAAGTGCCTTAACCATGTGCAAAACACTTTAGGACGTGAGCTGTCGCTGTTACCACGTTGAAATATGTGTGGGTAGATTAAGCGAGAGCGCTCTACTGCAGGTTGAAAAAGCTTACAGCACCTGGTATTCCCAGGCGGTCTCCCATCCAAGTACTAACCAGGCCCGACCCTGCTTAGCTTCCGAGATCAGATGAGACCGGGCGCATCCAGGCTGGTGTGGCCGTAAGCAGAAGCTGCAGCCTGAAATACCTCTTATATGGAGTTGAAGATAAGTCATAGAATATAAGTCATTGATCTGTTGGTTTTATTTGTTGGAGTTAAAGTGCCTTAACCATGTGCAAAACACTTTAGGACGTGAACTGTCGCTGTTACCACGTTGAAATATGTGTGGCTAGATTAAGCGAGAGCGTTCTCTGCAGGTTGAAAAAGCTTACAGCACCTGGTACTCCCAGGCAGTCTCCCATCCAAGTACTAACTAGGCCCGACCCTGCTTAGCTTCCGAGATCAGACGAGATCAGGCGCATCCAGGCTGGTATGGCCGTAAGCAGAAGCTGCAGCTTGAAATACTTCTTATATGGAGTTGAAGATAAGTATATAATACAAGTCATTGATTTGTTGGTGATAATAATTTAGAAGCGCTTATTTGTTGGAGTTAAAGTGCCTTAACCATGTGCAAAACACTTTAGGACGTGAGCTGTCGCTGTTACCACGTTGAAATATGTGTGGGTAGATTAAGCGAGAGCACTCTCTGCTGGTTGAAAAAGCTTACAGCACCTGGTATTCCCAGGCGGTCTCCCATCCAAGTACTAACCAGGCCCGACCCTGCTTAGCTTCCGAGATCAGACGAGATCGGGCGCATCCAGGCTGGTATGGCCGTAAGCTGAAGCTGCAGCTTGAAATACTTCTTATATGGAGTTGAAGATAAGTCATATAATACAAGTCATTGATTTGTTGGTGATAATAATTTAGAAGCGCTTATTTGTTGGAGTTAAAGTGCCTTAACCATGTGCAAAACACTTTAGGACGTGAGCTGTCGCTGTTACCACGTTGAAATATGTGTGGGTAGATTAAGCTAGAGGGTTCTCTGCTGGTTGAAAAAGCTTACAGCACCTGGTATTCCCAGGCGGTCTCCCATCCAAGTACTAACCAGGCCCGACCCTGCTTAGCTTCCGAGATCAGACGAGATCGGGCGCATCCAGGCTGGTATGGCCGTAAGCAGAAGCTGCAGCTTGAAATACCTCTTATATGGAGTTGAAGATAAGTCATAGAATATAAGTCATTGATTTGTTGGTTTTATTTGTTGGAGTTAAAGTGCCTTAACCATGTGCAAAACACTTTAGGACGTGAGCTGTCGCTGTTACCACGTTGAAATATGTGTGGGTAGATTAAGCGAGAGCGCTCTCTGCTGGTTGAAAAAGCTTACAGCACCTGGTATTCCCAGGCGGTCTCCCATCCAAGTACTAACCAAGCCCGACCCTGCTTAGCTTCCGAGATCAGGCGAGATCGGGCGCATCCAGGCTGGTATGGCCGTAAGCTGAAGCTGAAGCTGCAGCTTGAAATACCTCTTATATGGAGTTGAAGATAAGTCATATGATATAAGTCATTGATTTGTTGGTTTTATTTGTTGGAGTTAAAGTGCCTTAACCATGTGCAAAACACTTTAGGACGTGAGCTGTCGCTGTTACCACGTTGAAATATGTGTGGCTAGATTAAGCGAGACCGTTCTCTGCTGGTTGAAAAAGCTTACAGCACCTGGTATTCCCAGGCTGTCTCCCATCCAAGTACTAACCAGGCCCGACCCTGCTTAGCTTCCGAGATCAGACGAGATCGGGCGCATCCAGGCTGGTATGGGCGTAAGCAGAAGCTGCAGCTTGAAATACCTCTGATATGGAGTTGAAGATAAGTCATAGAATATATGTCATTGATTTGTTGGTGATAATAATTTAGAAGCGCTTATTTGTTGGAGTTAAGGTGCCTTAAGCATGTGCAAATGTAACCCAGGTAGCCATGGTTACCACTCCTGTCTGTTCCTGACAGTCAAAGCTTTTAGTGATGTCACATCCCCCTTCACTTCCTCCTCAGTCCACTTCCTGCCAGCTAAATGTTTGGTGTGCTCAAGCAGTGTTAGCAGTGTTAGGTGTGCTGCCCGGCTGTGTGCCAGAGATTTCATTCCTACTCAGCGGTGAGTTTACTCAAACTATAGTCACTGGTTTGGTTGATCGGTTAACATTGAGGTTGATACAAAAACAAGCTAATGTTTGAAAGCTAATGTTTGAAAGCTAATGGTTGAATGTTCACCAGGCCACAATGCCTGAACACTGAGCTCTTATATCTGATGGCTTGAGCTGTATTTATTTTGAGTTGATTTATAACTTTTGGTTTGTTTTGAAATGATTATTTGAGCTCATGAAGTAATTGATTTTGGAAAAATATTGTGATTTAAAAGCATTTAAAAAGCATTTAAAAGCATTTAAAATGATCTAAAAGCATGCTAAAAGAATTTGAAAAGAAGAATTGTTTGATTTATGAATGATTGAATTGTTGCAACAAACACTGATTTTTGGTTCGTTTCACCTGGCCTTTCAGGCCAGGTTTTTTGTGTTAGATGGTGAGCTTTCCCCAGTCCTGGAACTGAACCTGAGATCGAGCCTGGACTCTCCTCCCACAGTCCCCATCATGTGTGGTAGGCTTGTGCCTTCTCCCCAATAGGGAGAACCCCCCAGTCCAAACCCCAGTCCCAACCTCTGCCCAAGCCCCAGTCCAAACCCCAGTCCCAATCCCAAATCCTTAAGTCTGAACTGACTGACTGAACTGAACATTGAACCTTGAACATTGAACAACTTAAAGGGCCCCAGTTTGTTATTTTCAATATTAATGCAAATGTGTTTTTTTGTTTGTTTGTTTAAATATTAATATGCATATTCAACTTGAAACGTTTCTGCCTCTGGTTGGTCATTCACACTATACACATTGAGCTCAGCAGCCGAACCTGGTTTTTCTAAACATTTTTCACTAATTCTCATTAATGGTCAATTAGCCTATCAATTAAGTTGTTATCCATTGTGCTTGCTACAGCTTGGTGAGCTAGCCAGGAGCTCAATAAGTGTGAATACCTTTGATTTATTTTTTTGGTTCATTTGCATATTTTCATGTCAAAATGGAGTTTGTTAAACTTGGGGTTAATTTAGCCAATTCAGTGCTTGTCAAAAGTGACACAAACACATCAGAGACAGATCGCAAACTTGACCTTTTAACAACAACCTTTGGCCCTATTGAAAGAGTTGAAAGGGTTGAAGACCCTCTGGATACTGAACACAAAAACCTGGTCGTTGAGTTTATAGATGACTCCGCCCTAATCACTTCAGAGTCACTGTTACCAATGGTGCAAGAAATGGAGGATGAAGGAGTTGTCTATAATATAACATCTCTTGCAAATGAGTACACAGCTATTGTGGGTGGTACACACACTGAAAAATATCTCAAACAAATTACTGATGTAGCCATGTCTACTGGCAAAAGTTTTGAGAGCGTGTTAAAGGACATGCTCACTCAAATGAGCAAGGAACTGAAAGAATCCAGTGAGGAGGAAGTGACTGCTGTTCTCAAAGTTGAAAAGGAGGAAAACACAGGAAATGGAAACACAAGACGTGTTACCAGAACAGTTTCCCTCTCAGCTGATGATTTGAATCCCCCTGAAGTACAGACAGTTGTGGTAGAACATATTTTGAGGAAAGAGGATTTCACTTCTCATTCAATGTCCCCACTCAAACTTCGGGCTTTCTCTGGGAAACCAGAGAAACCCAGTAACGAAACAGACTATGAGACCTGGCGTTCTCAAATCGATATATTGCTCGCAGACCCTAGCATGTCTGCCATGAATGTCACAAGGCGCATCTTCTCGAGCTTGCTGTCTCCTGCAGCCGAGGTAATTAAAGGTCTTGGACCTGAAGCAGTACCTGCTACATATTTACAGGTTCTTGACGCAGCCTTTGCTACTGTTCAGGATGGAGACGAGCTTTTCGCTCAATTCTTGACTACTTATCAAAATCAAGATGAAAAATACTCCGCCTATCTACAGCGTCTACAACTTACCTTGAATACTGTAGTGAAAAGAGGCGGAGTTCAGTCTGCTGAAGCAGAGAAACATCTCATCCGACAATTTAGTCGTGGATGCCTGGAAAATGCAGTAATAACAAATCTGCTTGAACAGAAAAAGGAACACCATCCTTCCTTTTCAGAGCTACTGGTCTTGCTGCGCACTGAGGAAGACAGACAGCTGGCAAAAGAAACACGCATGAAAAAACAAGCAAGTACATCCAAGAAACATGTTCACTTGAGCTCACACAGTGCATGTGCCTGTGGTGCAACATCAGAACATGACGGCAATGCAATTAAAGATCTCCAGAAGCAAATGAATGAACTGCAGAATCAATTGACATCACTGCTTTTGCAGAAGAAAACAAAAGCCACTTCATCAAAGGCTAACCCATCTGCTTATGCTGTGCCCCAGTCCTCTACCAGACCAAGGCCTTGGTACTGTTTCAAGTGTGGTGAGGACGGTCACATCATTACATTCTGCAGTAATGAAGCCAATCCCACTTTGGTGATGGAAAAGAAAAAGCAACTACAACAGAAACAACAGACATGGGACATGAAGAACAAAACGAATAAATCAAACTGAAAGCAGTCTCTGTGGAGGGACAACCAGAGGCTGCAGTGAAACAATGTCCCGTGAATTGTAAACAATCACAACCCACTTCTCATATCTGCAAATTACCAAAAGGACTCATCGGTACCAAAAGCACAGCACAAGTATTCATCAAAGGAACACAATTCAACTGTCTATTAGATACAGGATCTCAGGTGACAACGGTCCCCCATTCCTTTTATTCCAGTTTCCTTTCTGACCAAGAAATCAAACCACTGGTTGAATTACTGGAAGTTGAGGGGGCTAATGGTCAGAGTGTGCCTTACATGGGCTACATCGAACTTGATGTTACTTTTCCTGCTGAGTTCCTTGGCACGTCCATAGACATACACACTCTTGCTTTGGTGGTACCTGATGTCTAATCAATGCAGTCCTTGGTTCTTATTGGCACGAACACACTTGATGTTCTCTATGAGAGAAGTCTGGAAGACAATCTGCCAATGAATCATTCACTCCCATATGGGTACAGAGCGGTACTGAAGATTCTTGAGCTGAGATACAACCAATCCAATCATGGTGTAATCAGACTCCACGGCAATAATCCCCAAACCATTCCTCCAAGAGGAACAGTGGTTCTGGAAGGAACATCTGCCAATTGCTTTTTGCAAAACGCTGTTATTGAGCATCCATGCTCATTCTCTCTACCTGGCAGCTTGATTGTTCAAGCATGCTTGGTTGACTGTTCTAAACATCAACCCTGTCAGTTGCCTGTCATTGTGAGCAATGAATCTGATCATGATGTTATCATCCCTGCCAGATCTCTTATTGCACAAATGAGTGCAATCAACACAGTCATTACAAAAGAGCAAATTGCATCTGATTCAGTGCATTCTTCATCTCAGTCACTGAACTTCGACTTCGGTGACTCACCTCTCTCATCTGAATGGAGAGAGCGCATTACAGCAAAGCTTAGCAGCATCCCAGAAGTCTTTGCTAAACATGACCTTGACTTTGGCAAAACTGATAAAGTTACTCACCGAATCAAACTTTCAGATGAAACTCCATTCAAGCAAAGGCCAAGACCCATCCATCCTCAAGATGTTGATGCTGTTCGCACACATCTGCAGGAACTCTTTGAAAGCGGAATGATCCGTGAATCTGAATCACCCTTTGCATCACCCATCGTGGTGGTAAGGAAGAAAAATGGCACTGTACGACTTTGCATTGATTACAGGAAGTTGAACTTACAGACCATCAAGGATGCTTATGCCTTGCCAAAACTTGAAGATGCCTTCACAGCCCTCTCTGGCTCTGAATGGTTCTCGGTACTCGACCTAAAATCAGGTTATTACCAAATTGAAATGGAGGAAGCAGATAAAGTAAAAACTGCCTTTGTATGTCCCTTAGGATTTTGGGAATGGAATCGCATGCCCCAAGGAGTAACAAATGCACCGAGCACTTTTCAAAGGCTAATGGAGAAATGCATGGGAGAAATGAACTTGAAGGAGGTCCTTGTCTTCATTGATGATTTAATCATCTTTGCACCTACCTTGGAAGAACATGAAGCAAGGCTAATGAAAGTGCTCAACCGGCTGAAAGAGTTTGGTCTCAAACTCTCGGTTGAAAAATGCAAGTTTTTTCAAACATCTGTGAAATACTTGGGACATGTAGTTTCACGCAATGGCGTTGAGACTGATCCAGACAAGATTAAAGCACTCACTACCTGGCCAGTACCCAAAACCTTGAAGGAACTCAGATCCTATCTTGGATTTGCGGGGTACTACAGAAGATACATAAAAGGCTATTCTGCTATTGTCAAACCCCTCCATGATCTCACATCTGGCTACCCGCCATCCCAGAAAAAGTTCAGAGCAACAATTAAACCAGAACAATATTTGAATCCCAAAGAGCACTTTGGAAACCGTTGGACACCTGCTTGTCAGGAGGCTTATGACACTGTAATTCAGAAACTCACTACTGCTCCAGTTCTAGCTTTTGCTGACCCCCAAAAACCATACCTACTGCATACTGATGCCAGCTCCATTGGTCTGGGAGCTGTGCTATATCAGGAGCAGGAAGGACAGAACAGAGTCATTGCTTATGCGAGCAGAGGACTCTCTCGCAGTGAATCCCGTTATCCAGCACATAAACTGGAATTCCTAGCTCTCAAATGGGCAGTAACTGAAAAGTTCAGTGACTATCTATATGGCAATGATTTCACAGTTGTAACGGACAGTAATCCTCTTACTTACCTCTTGACAACAGCTAAACTGGATGCAGCCAGCTACAGGTGGCTTGCCTCACTTTCCACCTATTCCTTCAAGATCCTGTATCGAGCAGGCAAGCAAGCTGCTGATGCAGATGGGCTTTCCCGCAGACCACATGGTGATCTGTTGGACGATTTCAAATCTCAAAAGGAAAGGGAGCGAATACTAAAGTTCTGGGAACATCATTTGCCTGATTCTGAACTCATTCCCATTGACCAACCCACTGTTCAAGCCATTTGTGACAGACAGCTTGTCTACAGTTCCTATCCCCCAACACAGACTCTTGTCCAATCCCTTTCCATGTCCCTTACAGCCCTCCCAGACAGTTTTACACATGACCAGCAGTTCGGATCCTCAGTCATTCCTCAACTTACAGAAACTGAGATCGCTGCAAAACAAAGAACTGACCCAGTCATACAGCATGTGATAACTCAACTGGAAAGTGGAATCACACCCCCTCCTACCTTGAGGGATGAACTTCCCGACCTGCCACTTCTTCTTAAAGAACTGAATCGTTTGGAGCTCCGGAACAACGTTCTTGTAAGAAAGAGGCAAATCGGTTCTCAATGTTCTTTCCAACTGGTCTTACCACAAGAACTGCGAAACCAAGTTCTCATTGGTCTGCATGACCGTATGGGCCATATGGGAATGGACAGGACACTTGATCTGGTCCGAACCAGATTTTATTGGCCAAGGATGTCTGCTGATGTAATCACAAAGATCAAAACCTGTGAAAGGTGTGTGAAAAGGAAATCCTTACCTGAGAAGGCTGCACCTCTTGTCAACATAAAGACAACAAGACCGCTGGAACTCGTATGCATGGATTTCTTATCACTGGAACCAGATGGAAGGATCAAAGACATTCTTGTAATGACGGACCATTTCACGAAATATGCTGTTGCAATACCCACACCAAATCAAAAAGCCAAAACTGTTGCCAAATGTCTATGGGATAACTTTCTAATTCATTAGGGAATTCCTGAAAAACTCCACAGTGATCAAGGACCAGATTTTGAATCCCGAACAATAAAGGAACTTTGCAAAGTAACGGGAATACACAAAATCCGGACAACACCATATCACCCCAGAGGAAACCCAGTGGAACGATTCAATCGTACACTGTTGAACATGCTCGGAACTCTAACAGTACAGGACAAAAGTAACTGGAAGGATTTTGTCAAACCACTAGTGCATGCATACAACTGCACCAGGAATGATGTCACCGGATTCACGCCTTACGAACTTATGTTCGGACGTCAACCGAGACTCCCCATTGATTTAGCTTTTGGACTGCCTGTTACAGACAACCAAACTTCTTCTCATTCTCAATATGTTCAAGATCTCAAATCTCACCTGGAGGAAAGCTATAAAATAGCGACTGGAAATGCAGAGAAAGTCATGCAAAGAAACAAAGCCAGATTTGACAAGCATGTCACTGCCTCCGAATTATCTGTTGGAGATCGTGTTTTGGTCAGAAATGTACGCTTGAGAGGCAAACACAAACTAGCAGACAAATGGGAATCTGACGTGTACATCGTTGTTAAAAGAGCTGGTACTCTTCCTGTTTACACCGTCAGACCTGAGAACAAGGACAAGCCTTCTCGAACATTACACAGGGATCTTCTACTCCCTTGTGGGTACTTACCTGCACCTGTAATATCTCAACCGAAGAAACAGCCACTCAGACCAAAACCACTCCCGCAACCAGATAATCATACCAACTCAGAAGACCTATCAGATGAAGAGGAAACCATCCCATCTCGCTGGTACAATTCTGAACCTCCTAAATTCACAACAGTAATTCACGTTCCAAACCCATCTCTCATGGTTCCAACACCCATGGAGAGCATATCCTCTGGTGCATTACCAGAGGATGCTCTTCTGAACCTATCCAACTTACCTAATTCCAACTCACCTGATGGCAATGACAACCCTGAAAACTCATACTTACCTGATCCCATACCTGAAACCTCAGACTTACCTGACGACCCTGAAACCCAAGAAAACTTACCTTTACCTGGAACACCAGAACTAAGTTCTGACTCTGATCATGAAGACATAACCCAATCCCCGGACGCACCACTTACCTCGGATTCTTCAATCTCGGACACTAGTGACGACCTCCCCGTGGTTGAGGTCAGGCGTTCATCTAGAGCCTCAAAACCACCAGACCGATTACATTATTCAAAACCTGGGCAATCAGATGCAGCAAAATCATTATTTCATGGGTTAACTACTGCATTAGCATATGCCTTGACAGGCCCAGGTGTTCCTGAATGCGAACAGTGTTCTATGTAATGTACTGATCAATCGACCAAAACCAGTTGACACTAAGCTACTAACATGTACAGGGACGTACCTGAGAAAAGGGGGGGAAAGTGTAACCCAGATAGCCATGGTTACCACTCCTGTCTGTTCCTGACAGTCAAAGCTTTTAGTGATGTCACATCCCCCTTCACTTCCTCCTCAGTCCACTTCCTGCCAGCTAAATGTTTGGTGTGCTCAAGCAGTGTTAGCAGTGTTAGGTGTGCTGCCCGGCTGTGTGCCAGAGATTTCATTCCTACTCAGCGGTGAGTTTACTCAAACTATAGTCACTGGTTTGGTTGATCGGTTAACATTGAGGTTGATACAAAAACAAGCTAATGTTTGAAAGCTAATGTTTGAAAGCTAATGGTTGAATGTTCACCAGGCCACAATGCCTGAACACTGAGCTCTTATATCTGATGGCTTGAGCTGTATTTATTTTGAGTTGATTTATAACTTTTGGTTTGTTTTGAAATGATTATTTGAGCTCATGAAGTAATTGATTTTGGAAAAATATTGTGATTTAAAAGCATTTAAAAAGCATTTAAAATGATCTAAAAGCATGCTAAAAGAATTTGAAAAGAAGAATTGTTTGATTTATGAATGATTGAATTGTTGCAACAAACACTGATTTTTGGTTCGTTTCACCTGGCCTTTCAGGCCAGGTTTTTTGTGTTAGATGGTGAGCTTTCCCCAGTCCTGGAACTGAACCTGAGATCGAGCCTGGACTCTCCTCCCACAGTCCCCATCATGTGTGGTAGGCTTGTGCCTTCTCCCCAATAGGGAGAACCCCCCAGTCCAAACCCCAGTCCCAACCTCTGCCCAAGCCCCAGTCCAAACCCCAGTCCCAATCCCAAATCCTTAAGTCTGAACTGACTGACTGAACTGAACATTGAACCTTGAACATTAAACAACTTAAAGGGCCCCAGTTTGTTATTTTCAATATTAATGCAAATGTGTTTTTTTGTTTGTTTGTTTAAATATTAATATGCATATTCAACTTGAAACGTTTCTGCCTCTGGTTGGTCATTCACACTATACACATTGAGCTCAGCAGCCGAACCTGGTTTTTCTAAACATTTTTCACTAATTCTCATTAATGGTCAATTAGCCTATCAATTAAGTTGTTATCCATTGTGCTTGCTACACAAAACACTTTAGGACGTGAGCTGTCGCTGTTACCACGTTAAAATATGTGTGGGTAGATTAAGCGAGAGCGCTCTCTGCAGGTTGAAAAAGCTTACAGCACCTGGTATTCCCAGGCGGTCTCCCATCCAAGTACTAACCAGGCCCGACCCTGCTTAGCTTCCGAGA
The DNA here is from genome assembly GCF_033807715.1 of Cololabis saira. Classification (NCBI taxonomy): domain Eukaryota; kingdom Metazoa; phylum Chordata; class Actinopteri; order Beloniformes; family Belonidae; genus Cololabis; species Cololabis saira. The sequence goes on along the minus strand of NW_026906199.1, from coordinate 13,320 downwards.
TCAGACGAGATCAGGCGCATCCAGGCTGGTATGGCCGTAAGCAGAAGCTGCAGCTTGAAATACCTCTTATATGGAGTTGAAGATAAGTCATAGAATATAAGTCATTGATTTGTTGGTTTTATTTGTTGGAGTTAAAGTGCCTTAACCATGTGCAAAACACTTTAGGACGTGAGCTGTCGCTGTTACCACGTTGAAATATGTGTGGGTAGATTAAGCGAGAGCGCTCTCTGCTGGTTGAAAAAGCTTACAGCACCTGGTATTCCCAGGTGGTCTCCCATCCAAGTACTAACCAGGCCCAACCCTGCTTAGCTTCTGAGATCAGACGAGATCGGGCGCATCCAGGCTGGTATGGCCGTAAGCTGAAGCTGAAGCTGCAGCTTGAAATACCTCTTATATGGAGTTGAAGATAAGTCATATAATATGAGTCATTGATTTGTTGGTGATAATAATTTAGAAGCGCTTATTTGTTGGAGTTAAAGTGCCTTAACCATGTGCAAAACACTTTAGGACGTGAGCTGTCGCTGTTACCACGTTGAAATATGTGTGGCTAGATTAAGCGAGAGCGCTCTCTGCTGGTTGAAAAAGCTTACAGCACCTGGTATTCCCAGGCGGTCTCCCATCCAAGTACTAACCAGGCCCGACCCTGCTTAGCTTCCAAGATCAGACGAGATCGGGCGCATCAAGGCTGGTATGGCCGTAAGCAGAAGCTGCCGCTTGAAATACCTCTTATATGGAGTTGAAGATAAGTCATAGCATATAAGTCATTGATTTGTTGGTTTTATTTGTTGGAGTTAAAGTGCCTTAACCATGTGCAAAACACTTTAGGACGGGAGCTGTCGCTGTTACCACGTTGAAATATGTGTGGGTAGATTAAGCGAGACCGCTCTCTGCAGGTTGAAAAAACTTACAGCACCTGGTATTCCCAGGCGGTCTCCCATCCAAGTACTAACCAGGCCCGACCCTGCTTAGCTTCCGAGATCAGACGAGATCGGGCGCATCCAGGCTGGTATGGCCGTAAGCAGAAGCTGCAGCTTGAAATACCTCTTATATGGAGTTGAAGATAAGTCATAGAATATAAGTCATTGATCTGTTGGTTTTATGTGTTGGAGTTAAAGTGCCTTAACCATGTGCAAAACACTTTAGGACGTGAGCTGTCGCTGTTACCACGTTGAAATATGTGTGGGTAGATTAAGCGAGAGCGCTCTCTGCTGGTTGAAAAAGCTTACAGCACCTGGTATTCCCAGGCGGTCTCCCATCCAAGTACTAACCAGGCCCGACCCTGCTTAGCTTCCGAGATCAGACGAGATCGGGCGCATCCAGGCTGGTATGGCCGTAAGCTGAAGCTGCAGCTTGAAATACTTCTTATATGGAGTTGAAGATAAGTATATAATACAAGTCATTGATTTGTTGGTGATAATAATTTAGAAGCGCTTATTTGTTGGAGTTAAAGTGCCTTAACCATGTGCAAAACACTTTAGGACGTGAGCTGTCGCTGTTACCACGTTGAAATATGTGTGGGTAGATTAAGCGAGAGCGCTCTCTGCAGGTTGAAAAAGCTTACAGCACCTGGTATTCCCAGGCGGTCTCCCATCCAAGTACTAACCAGGCCCGACCCTGCTTAGCTTCCGAGATCAGACGAGACCGGGCGCATCCAGGCTGGTATGGCCGAAAGCTGAAGCTGCAGCTTGAAATACTTCTTATATGGAGTTGAAGATAAGTATATAATACAAGTCATTGATTTGTTGGTGATAATAATTTAGAAGCGCTTATTTGTTGGAGTTAAAGTGCCTTAACCATGTGCAAAACACTTTAGGACGTGAGCTGTCGCTGTTACCACGTTGAAATATGTGTGGGTAGATTAAGCGAGAGCGCTCTCTGCAGGTTGAAAAAGCTTACAGCACCTGGTATTCCCAGGCGGTCTCCCATCCAAGTACTAACCAGGCCCGACCCTGCTTAGCTTCCGAGATCAGACGAGACCGGGCGCATCCAGGCTGGTATGGCCGTAAGCAGAAGCTGCAGCTTGAAATACCTCTTATATGGAGTTGAAGATAAACATAGAATATAAGTCATTGATCTGTTGGTTTTATTTGTTGGAGTTAAAGTGCCTTAACCATGTGCAAAACACTTTAGGACGTGAGCTGTCGCTGTTACCGCGTTGAAATATGTGTGGCTAGATTAAGCGAGAGCGTTCTCTGCTGGTTGAAAAAGCTTACAGCACCTGGTATTCCAGGTGCTGTAGATTAAGCGAGAGCGTTCTCTGCTGGTTGAAAAAGCTTACAGCACCTGGTATTCCCAGGCGGTCTCCCATCCAAGTACTAACCAGGCCCGACCCTGCTTAGCTTCCGAGATCAGACGAGTTCGGGCGCATCCAGGCTGGTATGGCCCTAAGCAGAAGCTGCAGCTTGAAATACCTCTTATATGGAGTTGAAGATAAGTCATATGATATAAGTCATTGATTTGTTGGTGATAATAATTTAGAAGCGCTTATTTGTTGGAGTTAAAGTGCCTTAACCATGTGCAAAACACTTTAGGACGTGAGCTGTCGCTGTTACCACGTTGAAATATGTGTGGCTAGATTAAGCGAGAGCGTTCTCTGCTGGTTGAAAAAGCTTACAGCACCTGGTATTCCCAGGCGGTCTCCCATCCAAGTACTAACCAGGCCCGACCCTGCTTAGCTTCCGAGATCAGACGAGATCGGGCGCATCCAGGCTGGTATGGCCGTAAGCAGAAGCTGCAGCTTGAAATACCTCTTATATGGAGTTGAAGATAAGTCATAGAATATAAGTCATTGACCTGTTGGTTTTATTTGTTTGAGTTAAAGTGCCTTAACCATGTGGAAAACACTTTAGGACGTGAGCTGTCGCTGTTACCACGTTGAAATATGTGTGGGTAGATTAAGCGAGAGCGCTCTCTGCTGGTGAAAAAGCTTACAGCACCTGGTATTCCCAGGCGGTCTCCCATCCAAGTACTAACCAGGCCCGATCCTGCTTAGCTTCCGAGATCAGACGAGATCGGGCGCATCCAGGCCGGTATGGCCGTAAGCTGAAGCTGCAGCTTGAAATACTTCTTATATGGAGTTGAAGATAAGTATATAATACAAGTCATTGATTTGTTGGTGATAATAATTTAGAAGCGCTTATTTGTTGGAGTTAAAGTGCCTTAACCATGTGCAAAACACTTTAGGACGTGAGCTGTCGCTGTTACCACGTTGAAATATGTGTGGGTAGATTAAGCGAGAGCGCTCTCTGCAGGTTGAAAAAGCTTACAGCACCTGGTATTCCCAGGCGGTCTCCCATCCACGTACTAACCAGGCCCGACCCTGCTTAGCTTCCGAGATCAGACGAGACCTGGTGCATCCAGGCTGGTATGGCCGTAAGCAGAAGCTGCAGCTTGAAATACCTCTTATATGGAGTTGAAGATAAGTCATAGCATATAAGTCATTGATCTGTTGGTTTTATTTGTTGGAGTTAAAGTGCCTTAACCATGTGCAAAACACTTTAGGACGTGAGCTGTCGCTGTTACCACGTTGAAATATGTGTGGGTAGATTAAGCGAGAGCGTTCTCTGCTGGTTGAAAAAGCTTACAGCACCTGGTATTCCCAGGCGGTCTCCCATCCAAGTACTAACCAGGCCCGACCCTGCTTAGCTTCCGAGATCAGACGAGATCAGGCGCATCCAGGCTGGTATGGCCGTAAGCAGAAGCTGCAGCTTGAAATACATCTTATATGGAGTTGAAGATAAGTCATAGAATATATGTCATTGATTTGTTGGTGATAATAATTTAGAAGCGCTTATTTGTTGGAGTTAAGGTGCCTTAACTATGTGCAAAACACTTTAGGACGTGAGCTGTCGCTGTTACCACGTTGAAATATGTGTGGGTAGATTAAGCAAGAGCGTTCTCTGCTGGTTGAAAAAGCTTACAGCACCTGGTATTCCCAGGCGGTCTCCCATCCAAGTACTAACCAGGCCCGACCCTGCTTAGCTTCCGAGATCAGATGAGATCGGGCGCATCCAGGCTGGTATGGCCGTAAGCAGAAGCTGCAGCTTGAAATACCTCTTATATGGAGTTGAAGATAAGTCATAGAATATAAGTCATTGATTTGTTGGTTTTATTTGTTGGAGTAACCATGTGCAAAACACTTTAGGACGTGAGCGGTCGCTGTTACCACATTGAAATATGTGTGGGTAGATTAAGCGAGAGCGTTCTCTGCTGGTTGAAAAAGCTTTTTCAGCACCTGGTATTCCCAGGCGGTCTCCCATCCAAGTACTAACCAGGCCCGACCCTGCTTAGCTTCCGAGATCAGACGAGTTCGGGCGCATCCAGGCTGGTATGGCCCTAAGCAGAAGCTGCAGCTTGAAATACCTCTTATATGGAGTTGAAGATAAGTCATATGATATAAGTCATTGATTTGTTGGTGATAATAATTTAGAAGCGCTTATTTGTTGGAGTTAAAGTGCCTTAACCATGTGCAAAACACTTTAGGACGTGAGCTGTCGCTGTTACCACGTTGAAATATGTGTGGCTAGATTAAGCGAGAGCGTTCTCTGCTGGTTGAAAAAGCTTACAGCACCTGGTATTCCCAGGCGGTCTCCCATCCAAGTACTAACCAGGCCCGACCCTGCTTAGCTTCCGAGATCAGACGAGATCGGGCGCATCCAGGCTGGTATGGCCGTAAGCAGAAGCTGCAGCTTGAAATACCTCTTATATGGAGTTGAAGATAAGTCATAGCATATAAGTCATTGATTTGTTGGTTTTATTTGTTGGAGTTAAAGTGCCTTAACCATGTGCAAAACACTTTAGGACGTGAGCTGTCGCTGTTACCACGTTGAAATATGTGTGGGTAGATTAAGCGAGAGCGCTCTCTGCAGGTTGAAAAAGCTTACAGCACCTGGTATTCCCAGGCGGTCTCCCATCCAAGTACTAACCAGGCCCGACCCTGCTTAGCTTCCGAGATCAGACGAGACCTGGTGCATCCAGGCTGGTATGGCCGTAAGCAGAAGCTGCAGCTTGAAATACCTCTTATATGGAGTTGAAGATAAGTCATAGAATATAAGTCATTGATCTGTTGGTTTTATTTGTTGGAGTTAAAGTGCCTTAACCATGTGCAAAACACTTTAGGACGTGAGCTGTCGCTGTTACCACGTTGAAATATGTGTGGGTAGATTAAGCGAGAGCGTTCTCTGCTGGTTGAAAAAGCTTACAGCACCTGGTATTCCCAGGCGGTCTCCCATCCAAGTACTAACCAGGCCCGACCCTGCTTAGCTTCCGAGATCAGACGAGATCAGGCGCATCCAGGCTGGTATGGCCGTAAGCAGAAGCTGCAGCTTGAAATACATCTTATATTGTGTTGAAGATAAGTCATAGAATATATGTCATTGATTTGTTGGTGATAATAATTTAGAAGCGCTTATTTGTTGGAGTTAAGGTGCCTTAACTATGTGCAAAACACTTTAGGACGTGAGCTGTCGCTGTTACCACGTTGAAATATGTGTGGGTAGATTAAGCAAGAGCGTTCTCTGCTGGTTGAAAAAGCTTACAGCACCTGGTATTCCCAGGCGGTCTCCCATCCAAGTACTAACCAGGCCCGACCCTGCTTAGCTTCCGAGATCAGATGAGATCGGGCGCATCCAGGCTGGTATGGCCGTAAGCAGAAGCTGCAGCTTGAAATACCTCTTATATGGAGTTGAAGATAAGTCATAGAATATAAGTCATTGATTTGTTGGTTTTATTTGTTGGAGTAACCATGTGCAAAACACTTTAGGACGTGAGCGGTCGCTGTTACCACATTGAAATATGTGTGGGTAGATTAAGCGAGAGCGTTCTCTGCTGGTTGAAAAAGCTTTTTCAGCACCTGGTATTCCCAGGCGGTCTCCCATCCAAGTACTAACCAGGCCCGACCCTGCTTAGCTTCCGAGATCAGACGAGTTCGGGCGCATCCAGGCTGGTATGGCCCTAAGCAGAAGCTGCAGCTTGAAATACCTCTTATATGGAGTTGAAGATAAGTCATATGATATAAGTCATTGATTTGTTGGTGATAATAATTTAGAAGCGCTTATTTGTTGGAGTTAAAGTGCCTTAACCATGTGCAAAACACTTTAGGACGTGAGCTGTCGCTGTTACCACGTTGAAATATGTGTGGCTAGATTAAGCGAGAGCGTTCTCTGCTGGTTGAAAAAGCTTACAGCACCTGGTATTCCCAGGCGGTCTCCCATCCAAGTACTAACCAGGCCCGACCCTGCTTAGCTTCCGAGATCAGACGAGATCGGGCGCATCCAGGCTGGTATGGCCGTAAGCAGAAGCTGCAGCTTGAAATACCTCTTATATGGAGTTGAAGATAAGTCATAGAATATAAGTCATTGATCTGTTGGTTTTATTTGTTTGAGTTAAAGTGCCTTAACCATGTGGAAAACACTTTAGGACGTGAGCTGTCGCTGTTACCACGTTGAAATATGTGTGGGTAGATTAAGCGAGAGCGCTCTCTGCTGGTGAAAAAGCTTACAGCACCTGGTATTCCCAGGCGGTCTCCCATCCAAGTACTAACCAGGCCCGATCCTGCTTAGCTTCCGAGATCAGACGAGATCGGGCGCATCCAGGCTGGTATGGCCGTAAGCTGAAGCTGCAGCTTGAAATACTTCTTATATGGAGTTGAAGATAAGTATATAATACAAGTCATTGATTTGTTGGTGATAATAATTTAGAAGCGCTTATTTGTTGGAGTTAAAGTGCCTTAACCATGTGCAAAACACTTTAGGACGTGAGCTGTCGCTGTTACCACGTTGAAATATGTGTGGGTAGATTAAGCGAGAGCGCTCTCTGCAGGTTGAGAAAGCTTACAGCACCTGGTATTCCCAGGCGGTCTCCCATCCAAGTGCTAACCAGGCCCGACCCTGCTTAGCTTCCGAGATCAGACGAGACCGGGCGCATCCAGGCTGGTATGGCCGTAAGCAGAAGCTGCAGCTTGAAATACCTCTTATATGGAGTTGAAGATAAGTCATAGAATATAAGTCATTGATCTGTTGGTTTTATTTGTTGGAGTTAAAGTGCCTTAACCATGTGCAAAACACTTTAGGACGTGAGCTGTCGCTGTTACCACGTTGAAATATGTGTGGGTAGATTAAGCGAGAGCGTTCTCTGCTGGTTGAAAAAGCTTACAGCACCTGGTATTCCCAGGCGGTCTCCCATCCAAGTACTAACCAGGCCCGACCCTGCTTAGCTTCCGAGATCAGACGAGATCAGGCGCATCCAGGCTGGTATGGCCGTAAGCAGAAGCTGCAGCTTGAAATACATCTGATATGGAGTTGAAGATAAGTCATAGAATATATGTCATTGATTTGTTGGTGATAATAATTTAGAAGCGCTTATTTGTTGGAGTTAAGGTGCCTTAACTATGTGCAAAACACTTTAGGACGTGAGCTGTCGCTGTTACCACGTTAAAATATGTGTGGGTAGATTAAGCAAGAGCGTTCTCTGCTGGTTGAAAAAGCTTACAGCACCTGGTATTCCCAGGCGGTCTCCCATCCAAGTACTAACCAGGCCCGACCCTGCTTAGCTTCCGAGATCAGATGAGATCGGGCGCATCCAGGCTGGTATGGCCGTAAGCAGAAGCTGCAGCTTGAAATACCTCTTATATGGAGTTGAAGATAAGTCATAGAATATAAGTCATTGATTTGTTGGTTTTATTTGTTTGAGTAACCATGTGCAAAACACTTTAGGACGTGAGCGGTCGCTGTTACCACGTTGAAATATGTGTGGGTAGATTAAGCGAGAGCGTTCTCTGCTGGTTGAAAAAGCTTTTTCAGCACCTGGTATACCCAGGCAGTCTCCCATCGAAGTACTAACCAGGCCCGACCCTGCTTAGCTTCCGAGATCAGACGAGATCAGGCGCATCCAGGCTGGTATGGCCGTAAGCAGAAGCTGCAGCTTGAAATACATCTTATATGGAGTTGAAGATAAGTCATAGAATATATGTCATTGATTTGTTGGTGATAATAATTTAGAAGCGCTTATTTGTTGGAGTTAAGGTGCCTTAATTATGTGCAAAACACTTTAGGACGTGAGCTGTCGCTGTTACCACGTTGAAATATGTGTGGGTAGATTAAGCAAGAGCGTTCTCTGCTGGTTGAAAAAGCTTACAGCACCTGGTATTCCCAAGCGGTCTCCCATCCAAGTACTAACCAGGCCCGACCCTGCTTAGCTTCCGAGATCAGACGAGATCGGGCGCATCCAGGCTGGTATGGCCGTAAGCAGAAGCTGCAGCTTGAAATACCTCTTATATGGAGTTGAAGATAAGTCATAGAATATAAGTCATTGATTTGTTGGTTTTATTTGTTGGAGTTAAAGTGCCTTAACCATGTGCAAAACACTTTAGGACGTGAGCTGTCGCTGTTACCACGTTGAAATATGTGTAGGTAGATTAAGCGAGAGCGCTCTCTGCTGGTTGATAAAGCTTACAGCACCTGGTATTCCCAGGCGGTCTCCCATCCAAGTACTAACCAGGCCCGACCCTGCTTAGCTTCCGAGATCAGACGAGATCGGGCGCATCCAGGCTGGTATGGCCGTAAGCTGAAGCTGCAGCTTGAAATACCTCTTATATGGAGTTGAAGATAAGTCATATAATATAAGTCATGATTTGTTGGTGATAATAATTTAGAAGCGCTTATTTGTTGGAGTTAAAGTGCCTTAACCATGTGCAAAACACTTTAGGACGTGAGCTGTCGCTGTTACCACGTTGAAATATGTGTGGGTAGATTAAGGAAGAGCGTTCTCTGCTGGTTGAAAAAGCTTACAGCACCTGGTATTCCCAGGCGGTCTCCCATCCAAGTACTAACCAGGCCCGACCCTGCTTAGCTTCCGAGATCAGATGAGATCGGGCGCATCCAGGCTGGTATGGCCGTAAGCAGAAGCTGCAGCTTGAAATACCTCTTATATGGAGTTGAAGATAAGTCATAGAATATAAGTCATTGATTTGTTGGTTTTATTTGTTGGAGTTAAAGTGCCTTAACCATGTGCAAAACACTTTAGGACGTGAGCTGTCGCTGTTACCACGTTGAAATTTGTGTGGGTAGATTAAGCGAGAGCGCTCTCTGCTGGTTGAAAAAGCTTACAGCACCTGGTATTCCCAGGCGGTCTCCCATCCAAGTACTAACCAGGCCCGACCCTGCTTAGCTTCCGAGATCAGACGAGATCGGGCGCATCCAGGCTGGTATGGCCGTAAGCAGAAGCTGCAGCTTGAAATACCTCTTATATGGAGTTGAAGATAAGTCATATAATATAAGTCATGATTTGTTGGTGATAATAATTTAGAAGCGCTTATTTGTTGGAGTTAAAGTGCCTTAACCATGTGCAAAACACTTTAGGACGTGAGCTGTCGCTGTTACCACGTTGAAATTTGTGTGGGTAGATTAAGCGAGAGCGCTCTCTGCTGGTTGAAAAAGCTTACAGCACCTGGTATTCCCAGGCGGTCTCCCATCCAAGTACTAACCAGGCCCGACCCTGCTTAGCTTCCGAGATCAGACGAGATCGGGCGCATCCAGGCTGGTATGGCCGTAAGCAGAAGCTGCAGCTTGAAATACCTCTTATATGGAGTTGAAGATAAGTCATAGAATATAAGTCATTGATTTGTTGTTTTTATTTGTTGGAGTTAAAGTGCCTTAACCATGTGCAAAACACTTTAGGACGTGAGCTGTCGCTGTTACCACGTTGAAATATGTGTGGGTAGATTAAGCGAGAGCGCTCTCTGCTGGTTGAAAAAGCTTACAGCACCTGGTATTCCCAGGCGGTCTCCCATCCAAGTCCTAACCAGGCCCGACCCTACTTAGCTTCCGAGATCAGACGAGATCGGGAGCATCCAGGCTGGTATGGCCGTAAGCTGAAGCTGCAGCTTGAAATACCTCTTATATGGAGTTGAAGATAAGTCATATAATATAAGTCATTGATTTGTTGGTGATAATAATTTAGAAGCGCATATTTGTTGGAGTTAAAGTGCCTTAACCATGTGAAAAACACTTTAGGACGTGAGCTGTCGCTGTTACCACGTTGAAATATGTGTGGGTAGATTAAGCGAGAGCGTTCTCTGCTGGTTGAAAAAGCTTACAGCACCTGGTATTCCCAGGCGGTCTCCCATCCAAGTACTAACCAGGCCCGACCCTGCTTAGCTTCCGAGATCAGACGAGATCGGGCGCATCCAGGCTGGTATGGCCGTAAGCAGAAGCTGCAGCTTGAAATACCTCTCATATGGAGTTGAAGATAAGTCATAGAATATAAGTCATTGATTTGTTGGTTTTATTTGTTGGAGTTAAAGTGCCTTAACCATGTGCAAAACACTTTAGGACGTGAGCTGTCGCTGTTACCACGTTGAAATATGTGTGGGTAGATTAAGCGAGAGCGCTCTCTGCTGGTTGAAAATACTTACAGCACCTGGTATTCCCAGGCGGTCTCCCATCCAAGTACTAACCAGGCCCGACCCTGCTTAGCTTCCGAGATCAGACGAGATCGGGCGCATCCAGGCTGGTATGGCCGTAAGCAGAAGCTGCTGCTTGAAATACCTCTTATATGGAGTTGAAGATAAGTCATATAATAAGTCATTGATTTGTTGGTGATAATAATTTAGAAGCGTTTATTTGTTGGAGTTAAAGTGCCTTAACCATGTGAAAAACACTTTTGGACGTGAGCTGTCGCTGTTACCACGTTGAAATATGTGTGGGTAGATTAAGCAAGAGTGCTCTCTGCTGGTTGAAAATGCTTACAGCGAGGCTTCCGGCTTAGCTGTACATGGGGTGAGACGTGATTAGCGGAGCTCCTGCAGGGTTAATTTTAATTCAACATTTATAGGCACTTTTTGCATCACTCCCACGGCTTTGGTTTTAACTAAATTATTTTCAACGCGGTTACTTCGACAACTTACCACGGAAATGCCTCCAAAGTCCTTCAAAGCGGGGAATAACCCTCCAGCTAACCCGCGGCCTGCTGCTCATGCCGTCTCCTCGCCCCGCGGTGATTCCCCTCCTCCGGAGAGCACCTGCGCTGCGCAGGTTCCAGCTGCGGAGTTCAGCCGGCTTAAAACCGAACTCCTCTCCGCTCTCCGCAATGATGTTGCAGCTATATTTCGGTCAGAGCTTCAGGCAGCACTTACCGATAATTTAACGTCCATTAAGTCCGAGCTGCTTTCTCTTAAAGCCGATCTTTCTGGCAGTATTTCCTCCGTGAAGGCGGACGTCGCGGGTCTCGCGACCACGGTCGCTGGGATGGAGCTGTCCGTCTCAAGCTGCTCAGACGACATCGTTGCTCTCCAGAAAAAAGTGGATCACTTGTCGAAAGAATATGTGAGGCTGGAGGACAGATGCGAGGATTTGGAGTCAAGGTCTCGTCGGCAGAACGTACGGATTATTGGCGTCCCGGAGGAGGATCCTGACTCTTCATCTGCAGCCGGTGTTTCCAGGCTATTGGCGGAAGCCTTCTCCCTCGACGCTGAGCCGGTGGTGGACAGAGCCCACCGCACCCTCATGCCGAGACCGAAGCCCGGGGAGCGGCCCCGCGCAATAGTGGCCAGGCTGCATTATTACACCGACTGCGCTGACATCCTGAGAAAGGCGAGAGAGCGGCAGCAGATCAAAGTCCGGGGTATGAGCATCTCCGTGTTCCCGGATCACACAGCCAAGACAGCGCGGGCGCGCGCTGCCTTTAATGACGTGCGCCGTCAGCTGCGGGAGATTGAAGGAGTCCGGTATGGATTGCTGTATCCCGCCCGGCTGCGTGTAACCCATGATGGCCAGCAACGTGACTTCACGTCGCCAGATGAAGCCCTGGCATTCATCAGGAAAATAAAAAAAGTGACTACCAGCTAGTTTTCTGGGACGACTTATCCAGCTTGATGTCCGTGCGGGACTCTGGCCCGGGGTGAGTGACTGAGTCAATTCAGAAAATGGGACTTTATGTCGTAATTTTTTATTTTTTATTTTTTATTTATTTATTTATTTTTTTTTCTTTTCTCTTCTAACTATCAATGGGAACAACACTGTTTTAAATTGATGGCCTAATCATTTCTCTGGTATGATGCCTTGATAAGAAAATATGCACGCACCCCTGTCTTTGCTTAAATTGTGTGCATGTGTGTGCGTGTCTGTGTGGGTGTGTGAGTGCATATATGTATATATTATTGTTCTATAGGCCAAAGATCTCCCTAATTTACGTTTGTTGTTACCCTGACAAGACAGCGATCGTCAGAATGGCTTAGATTGATGGTTTCATATGCCTCATATTTTATTTTTTTTTTTTTTTAAGGGTTTAACTCTGCAGGAGCTAATTTTGTTTTTGTTTTTGTATTTAGCTTTATAGTCGAAAGCATCTCTTTTCGAGAATGGCTTCCTTTGAAGCCAGCACGGCTGTTTCCATCGTTTGGGGATGGGATCATCTAATGTGCGCTGGGTGGGTGGGCGGGGGTTATGGGATGTTGGCTTTTTGTCTCTGTAGGTATGTATATACTCCTGAGTTTTGTTTGTTTTGGTTTTCCCTTTTACCTCTTTTCCTTATATCTCCTCTGGTGGTGGGTGAGTCGGTCTTATTTTCTCTCAGAGAATGCCTATGAACGATCGTAATCTGCGCAAGCTTGATACTGGATCAAACATTACATTCACTAGCTGGAATGTGAAAGGTGTGAATAATCCAATTAAGCGATCAAAGATTTTTTCACATTTGAAACGCTTGGACACTGACAGCTTTCCTTCAGGAAACTCATTTGCGAAATAAAGATAATTGCAGACTCAAACGAGCTTGGGTGGGTGATATTTTTCATTCAAATTTTGATTCTAGGTCTAGAGGAGTAGCAATTTTGATCAACAAAAGAGTCAATTTCTCCGTCTCCAGGACAATATCCGATAAGAATGGTAGATATCTTATTGTTGCGGGCACTCTATACTGTAACCCTGTATTGTTGGTGAATATATATGCCCCTAATTTTGATGACCCCAATTTTACGGATAGGCTGTTTGGCAACCTCCCTTTCTTAAATACGCATATTACAATACTGGGCGGTGATCTGAATTGTGTTATTAATCCTTCTTTGGACCATTCGAATCCTCGTACTTTGACTCAATCCTCTATGTCAAAATCTATTACCGATTTTACAGTCAAGAACGGGCTTGTTGATCCGTGGAGGGTCTCACATCCTGGAGATAAGGAATTCTCTTTTTTTTCACAAGTACATCAGTCATATTCACGTATTGACTATTTTTTTGTTGATGGCTCTCTTCTCCCCAAAGTTACTTCTGTCGTATACCACCCAATTGTTATTTCGGATCACGCCCCTCTAACTTTGAATATAAC
>NW_026906198.1:475000-560966 GCF_033807715.1 Cololabis saira | reverse complement strand
CGAATGTAGGCTGATTTATGGTTCCGCGTTACACCAACGCGGAGCCTACGGTGTAGGATACGCGGCGTGCGGACCGTACGGTTCGCGTCGCCGCGTACCTTACGCCGTAGCCTTCGCCGTCGATTTAACGCGGAACCATAAATCAGCTTTGACGGGTGAAGAGAGACGTTGCAGACGCAGCGTCAGCGAGCCGTCAGATGATGATCCGTTTATCACTATCTGCGGGAATTTTACACATCGTCTCCCAAAGAGTCTGACGGTAGGAAACTAACCTTTCTGTGCAAATTATGTCCACCTGCGCTGAGAAAACAAGTCTGAACGTCGTAAACCGGAACCGGGAGTCGTAACCAGAAAGTTCTTAAAGTGACAGTGTATGTCGGTACACTACCAGACATAACATTTCCCCCCCCTTCACACAACCTAGGTGTGATACTCAGTCTCAAAGTCCCCCAGGTGTTTAGGCCTGGCGCGAGCCAGAGCTGGGCGACCCTCGGGTGCAGCAGCAATTTCCGGTGGCCGCTCTTCGACTGCAGCCTGTGCTTGGACAGCTGGGGCGGCTGCCGCATCGAACTGTGCAGCCGGCAGGGCTGTAACGGCCTGCACACCCAGTCCGGGCGCCGGTGGGGCCTGCACCTTACGCAGGCGGTTAGCATGCCAGCGAGTGCCATCGGCTAACCTGAATGAAGCTGGACCAAGCCGTTTGGTAACCTGGACAGGGTCTGACCAGAACGACTGGAGCTTGTCGCCACGATGAGGCCGTCGGATCCTGACCCAATCCGAGACAGCGATGGCAGGTGGTCTAACCCATCGGGTCCTGTCGAAGCGGTCCTTCATCTGACGTTGACAGGTAGCGACTGCGGCTTGAACCGGGTGCACTGGGACCTGAGCCAGTGTTGGGCGGAGCCTATCCAGAGGCAGCTGGAGCTCCCGCCCCAGCATGAGGGAGGCTGGGGAAACTCCTATGGTGGCGTGTCGGGTGGCCCGATAGTGCAGCAGCGTCTGTAGGAGACTGGTGGTGAGTGTGCACCCTTGTGCCAAGTGAGCCCTGATCCCGTTTTTCAGCGTTTGATTTAAACGTTCCACCCCCCCGTTCGCCGCCGGGTTGTAGAACGCTGTGCGGATGTGGCGAATCCCCTTCCCCGCCAGGTATGAGGACAGTTCATGGGAGATCATTTGGGGCCCATTGTCAGTTGTGATCCTCCGGGGCAAGCCCCAACGTGCGAACAGAGAATCGAGAATGTCAACGAGCACCCTGGCCGTGACGGAGCCCACGGGTGCCACCTCCGGCCACTTAGAGTGGAGGTCGTAGACCACGACGAGGAACCTCTGATGATGCGGCACCCCATGCAGCTCACCACAGATGTCAAGCTGCAGGTGAACCCAGGACTGTGACGGCCAGTCTAACGGCTGCATTGGTGGGGGCGGGGCCGGGGCCCTGGTCTTGCCGCTAAGAAGGCAAGCAGTGCAGTCCCTGACCAGGGCCTCTATTTCCCTGTCGATGCCCGGCCACCACACGACATCACGGCACCTCTGTTTGAGCCTGACTATGCCCAGGTGACCCTCGTGCGCCATAGCAAGGACACGCGCCCGGAGGTCACCAGGAACCACAGTGCAGAGCCCGCGGGCGACACAGGTGTCGTTCCAGCACGACAACTCCTCCCTGACCCTGTGATAGGGAAGCAGCTCGTCGGGTACCCTCCCAGGCCAGCCTTGCCTGATGTAGGTAGAGAGTGTGGACAGGATGGGATCGTCCGCTGAGGCGTCCCGAAGCTCCTGCAGCGACACTGTCTCATGGAGGGGTGTGTGGAGGAGCTGGATGAGGTCCTGTTCGGCCTGGTCCCGTTCGGGTGCCAAAGGTTGGGCTGCGGGCGGGCTAGGGATCGCACGTGACAGCAGGTCAGCCACCACGTTGTCGCGGCCTGGCGTGAACTGCAGGCGGAAGTTGTACTGCTGCAGTCGGTCAGCCCAACGATGGAGGCGGAGCGGTTTGTGGCCGGTGCCTGACGTTGCCAGGAGGGTAGTGAGGGCCTGGTGGTCGGTCCTCAGTGTGAATGTACGCCTGTAAAGGTACATATGCCAGCGCTCACAAGCCCAGAGGCACGCTAAGGCCTCCCGCTCCCCCACCGAGTACCTCTGTTCTGTGGGGCTGAGAGCCTGCGAGGCGAAGGCGATCGGTCTCTCGACACCCCCCTACAGCTGGGACATCACCGCGCCGACGGCGAGGGCAGAGGCGTTGCACGTGACGAAGGTGGGGCTGACCAGGTCGAAGTGCGCCAGGACCGGTGCAGAGGTGAGCTGGGACTTCAGTAGGCGCACGGCGTCGGAACATGCCGGTGTCCAGACCCAGGGCTCGTCCTGCTTCAGCAGCTTACGCAGCGGCGCAGTCGTGGCAGAGTACTGTGGCAAGAAACGGAGGTAATACGCCGTCATGCCCAGGAAAGAGGCGACCTGAGCGGCTGAGGTTGGCTCCAGGACACGGTGGATGGCCTCTGTGTTTGAGTGGAGCGGGTACGTGCCACCCGCTGAGAGGCGGAACCCGACAAAGTCAATGGCTGAGGCGGCGAAGACACACTTCTCGCCATTAAGTGTGAGGTGGTGCTTGGCCATTGCACTGAACACCCTGTGCAGGCGCTCATCGTGTTCCTCGATCGTGGCCCCGTGAACCACAATGTCATCCAGGTAGACGGCCACACCCGGTATACCTGCGAAGACGGAGGCCATCATTTTCTGGAAGCAGCTGGGGGCGGAGCTTAGCCCAAACGCCATGTAGCGGAACACCCCTCTGTGGGTGATGAAAGCGGTGAGGTTGCGGCTCTCGGGGTGTAGTGGCACCTGGAGGTAACCCTGGCGGAGGTCCAGTTTCGAAAAAAACGGTGGACCCGTGGAACTGGGCGGTGAGCTCCTCTGTGGTTGGCAGGGGGTATTTGTCGGGGATGATGGCCTTGTTCACCGCTCGAAGGTCCACGCAGAGTCGCAGCCCACCAGACTTCTTCCTGGCCATCACCAAGTTGGAGATCCAGGGTGACGCGTTCACCTGCTCGATGATGTCGTCATCCAGCATACCTTGCAGCTGAGCAGAGATGTCATCACGGAGGGCCAGGGGAGAACGACGGAGGGGCTGTATGACAGGCGTCAGAGTCGGGTCCAACAGGCTGATGGGCGAAACCCACGAGGCAGCCCACCCCGCTGAACAGCGCAGGCCACTGTTGCTGCCAGGGGATGACAACGGCATTGATCTCTGAGCCGGTGGTGTCCAGCAGGGTGAAACCGAGGCTGGTGAAGAGGTCGAGGCCCAGGAGGTTGGTCCCGTGGCGTGCAACATTGAACCTAAAAACTGGCAGTGTCTTATCCCCGTATTTTACGGGCAGCTGAAGGGAGCCCACAATGTCAATTTTGGAGTCGGCGTAACCACGCAGGGTGGTGGTGGGCGGTCCAAGTGGCTCGCAGGGGAAAAACTGTGTAACAGTCGCCAGGTTCAGGAGAGACACTGTGGCCCCTGTGTCCAGGAGGAGGGGCAGAGTGATATCTCCAACCATTACCGAGCACGTTTTGAACGGTGCTCGTCCCGAGCTCACGTTGTGGATAACTGTGGTGGTAGTGGGTGGCTGAGAGGCTCGAGCTGGAGCAGACCTGCAGACTTTGTGGAAGTGGTTTAATTTTCCGCAGTTGGAGCAGGTTTTACCACGGGCAGGGCAGTTCTGGGCTCTTGAGTTGTGTGCAGAAGAGCCACAGTTCCCACACTGCTGTTGGTACTGATCGCGGGGCCGAGCAGCTAGTAGGATGTTCTCCTCCCCGCTGTCAGCACTCACATGAAGGAGGGGCGTCTGTGAGGTGAGCGCGCCCGCTGCCTGTGTCTGTGAGGGCGGGGGAGTAGAGAAGCTCGCCGTGCACTCCAGCGCAGATTCAACCTGAACCGCGAGGTTTATTGCTGCCGCTAAAGTCAGGTCATCATTTTCCAGCAACAGTCTCTCTTATTTTGTTGCAGCTCGTGTGCAAAATCAGTTGGTCTCTGACCATTTCGTCCCGCAGTCCTCCAAACTTACAGGAATTAGCCAAACCCCGCAGGTCCGCCACGTACTGAGCCACTGATTCCCCTGGCCTTTGATGTCGCCGCCGGAACACGACGCGGCGGAGCAGAGCACTTTGTGGAGCCGCGAAATGTCCTTTCAGTAACTCCACGGCCAGGGAGTATGACGGTGCGTCGCCGAGTGTTCCGAACACCCGCTGTCCCTTAGTTCCCAAGCAGTGCAGCAGCAGTGCACGCTTCCTCCCGCCGGACACGTCCGTCAAGCCGGCAGCCAGGATGTACGTCTCAAACGTGGAGATCCAGCGGTGCCATGGGACCGGTGGTTCCCCCGGGAGGGCCAGGAAAGGAGGCGGTGGTGGTAGGGAACAAGCTTCAGCCATCTCTCGTCGCCAATGTTATGTTGCAAAAGATTCTCAAGTCGGAGTTGACGTGACTCCATTTATTTTCGAACCACACATGAACGCATGTAAAAACAGACTGTCGTAAACCGGAACCAGGGAGTCGTAACCAGAAAGTTCTTAAAGTGACAGTGTATGTCGGTACACTACCAGACATAACAAACCCGTCATCATAACACAGGTTATGGAAATACAATTTGAACGCCAGTAATTTTAATTCTATTCCCAGTGTTGTACATGAACGCGTTCAAATGAATGCGTTCATTGAACACGTTCATTTATGTGAGAACGTTGAACTGAACGCAACATATTTACACATAAAGAACTTGAACGTGAACTTGTTCATTCTGCAGATCATGAACTGGAATTTGAACTGTTCAGATTATGTGAGTTGCAGCTTCACTGTTTAGGTCCAATTATTACAGAAAAATCCTGCGGGCGGCGCGCACATTTAAAATACTCGACGAGCCTGGTGCAGTCTTTACGAATGTAGGCTGATTTGTGGTTCCGCGTTACACCAACGCGGAGCCTACGGTGTAGGATACGCGGCGTGCGGACCGTACGGTTCGCGTCGCCGCGTACCTTACGCCGTAGCCTTCGCCGTCGATTTAACGCGGAACCATAAATCAGCCTTGACGGGTGAAGAGAGACGTTGCAGACGCAGCGTCAGCGAGCCGTCAGATGATGATCCGTTTATCACTATCTGCGGGAATTTTACACATCGTCTCCCAAAGAGTCTGACGGTAGGAAACTAACCTTTCTGTGCAAATTATGTCCACCTGCGCTGAGAAAACAAGTCTGAACGTCTGCCTCGTCAACTTCAAATTTGAAATGTCATGTGGAGTTGAAGCATCCGCCCAGTGAGAGAAAATATCTGCGAGTCCTTAACAATCAAAAAAGTTCCCAGAAAGACCAAGAGGTCTGATTTCCCAGTAACAGGTAGACAAATTGATAATGCACTACAATGTTGGAGATTTACAGCCTCTGAATAAAGTTGAAACGCCACTAGGACAATACATGATTGTATTCAGCAGGGGTCTCCAACCCTGTCCTGAATGTTTTACATGTTTCCTTGCATCATCACACCTGATTCTAATTAATGGCCTTCATCAGCTTGTGTGTGAAAAAAAAAAAATTATCAGACCGCCATTACATTTTTCATCTCGCGCACCCCCTAGAGGCAGCTTGCGCACCCCCAGCGCGCACCACACTTTGGGAATCCCTGGTTTAAGTCATATCTATCTGATAGGTTCCAGTTTGTTCATGTACATGAGGTTTCTTCAGAACAGTCAAGGGTCTGTTATGGTGTTCCGCAGGGTTCAGTGCTAGGGCCAATCTTGTTCAGTTTATACATGCAGCCATTGGGAAGTATAATCCAGAATCACGGCATACACTTTCATTGTTATGCTGATGATACGCAGCTCTATCTGTCTATGAAGCCGGATGAAACAGAACCGTTAGTTAAACTTCAGGCATGTCTTAGGGACATCAAGGACTGGATGTCCAGAAATTTCTTGCTTCTAAATTCAGATAAAACAGAAGTTATCATTCTTGGTCCAGAGCATTTTAGGAAGGGATTAGATGGTGTTGCGATAGCTTCCAGTGCAACTGTGAGAAACCTTGGTGTTGTTTTCGATCAGGATTTGTCGTTTAAAGCATATGTTAATCAGGTTTGTAAAATAGCGTTTTTCCATCTTCGTAATATTGCAAAAATTAAGAAAATCCTCTCGCAGAGTGATGCAGAAAAACTAATTCATGCGTTTGTATCTTCTAGACTAGATTACTGTAATGTGTTATTAGCAGGATGTCCAAGTAATTTGCTGAATAGGTTCCAGCTGATCCAGAATGCAGCAGCCCGAGTGCTGACAGGAATCAGCAGGAGAGACCACGTCTCTCCAGTGTTAGCGTCGCTCCATTGGCTACCTGTAAAATTCAGATTCCAATTTAAAATGTTATTACTTGCATATAAATCCCAAAACGGCTTAGCTCTGCAGTATTTACAAGACCTAATAGTGCTTATGTTCCTGGCAGAGCTCTCCGCTCTCAGAGTGCAGGTTTACTCGTAGTTCCTAGAGTATCTAAATGTAGATTTGGAGGGCGGGCGTTCTGCTATCAGGCACCATTACTATGGAACCAACTTCCAATCTGGATTAAGGAGGCTGACACCACCTCCACCTTTAAAACTAAAATTAAAACCTTTCTGTTTAGTAAAGCCTATAGTTAGTGTTTAGTAAACCTCTAGCTGGTGTTGGTAAATCTCTAGTTAGTGTAAACTCTAGTGTGTTAGAGTCAGTAGTCATAGTTGCAGCTATAGAACAAGACTATAATAGTTAGTCTCAAATATAGCTTTGCGGTAGATATGCTCCTATAGGCTTATGCTGCAGGGGGGCACCGACATGATCCGCTGGGCGGTGCCTCTAACCCTTCTTCTCCTCTCCTTTTCCCTTCCTCTTTTCTCCATTTCCATTTTTATTTATTATAAATATCTCATAGCTATCGTTTTTGTCCATTGTTCCTGTAGTTTCTTATGCCGGCCCCTCTTTTTTCTCTTTTGTGCATGTTTGCAGGCCAAAGCCTCGGGAGCTGTGTTCTGGCCTGCGGTCTCGGCCCCCCCCCCCCATCCCCAGTCATCCCGTTGCTGCTTCCACCTGCCTACGTGGATGTCTGCTGTGTGCTGCTGACGTCCCCCCCCCCGCCTCTGATCATCCCATTGCTGCTTCAACATGCCTGCTGTGTGCTGCTGACGTCCCCGACTCCCCCAGTCTGGCCTTCGACAGGAGGGTCCCCCCTTATGATCCAGGTCCTGCTCAAGGTTTCTTCCCTCCTAGAGGGGAGTTTTTCTTGCCACTGTTTGGCTAAAGGCTTTTCTCCCACTATGGGAGTTTTTACCTTCCATTGTTTATGTAATAATTGCTCGGGGGTTTATGTTTATATTCATGTTCTGGATCTCTGGAAAGCGTCTAGAGACAACATCTATTGTATTAGACGCTATATAAATAAAATTGAATTGAAGCACATGTTGTTGTTTATTTTTCTGTTTAATTCAAACTGTTCACTAGCTTTTGCTTAAAAAGACATGATTTATTTTGTAGTTTTCCTGGTGTCTGACGGAGGAAAAGAGCGACAGCGAAATAAAGCTTCAAAGACAACTGTACGATGCGTGACCATTATTTTATACATTTGGGTGCAGCTCCCTCGGCGAGGATGTTTTCATGAACCGTGAAGCTGGATTCTGTCTGAATGACCCGGATAACTGAAATAGACTGAATCAGAATACACATGACCTGAGTTTGATCGTCTTTGATGGGTTGGGGATGTATTGGACCAGTCATCTGTACAAACTGCTAATTCAGAGTGGGAGGGGCTATTAGAAGGAGAGAAGCGCAGCAGAGAGGGAGGGGGAGGAGCCTATACCAAATAATTTTTCTTAATATAATAAAAGTATCAAATCAAGCTTGGTCACTTGTTTAACATTGCAATTTGCTGCATAAGAAAAGTTTCAGATTTTAATTTGTTTATTTATTTTAGGAAGACTGTATTTAAGAAGTGTAAATTTCCAAAATAAAAATCTGCTGAAAATATTGTGTCCACTTTTTTTGTATTTATTTATAAGTGTTTAAAGGGAAAGCACCTTTATTGTTCATTTTCAGTAAATGTTTTTACTGATTTTGTACATTTGAGCTTAAATTTAGAACTTCATAAAAATTTAATAATTCCAGTTGATAACTCTTTCGAGACTCTCGTACCTTTCTGCTCTGAAACCGACTTCGTCTGTACGCAATTCAAGATTCACAGTTCTGTGCAGAATACAAGATTGTGCTGCGTTCATGTCAAAAGAAGAAAATCAATTAGTATCTGGGTGAAAAAAGTTCTTGGGCCCACATTTTTAATCCTGACTTTACTGTTTCATCATCAAATGTCACAAAAGAAGAGTTTCGCTCTTACCTCCGATCAAGATTGCAAAATCTTCACTGCTGCTGTAGATGTCTGTAAAATAAATAAATAAATAAATGATTAATGTGGGATTTGAATGATGTTAAGGCAAAATAATTCATTGCAGAATTGTCTTCCTGCAGGAAGTTTATCCATCTGCAGATTTCAGCGCCGAAACACAAAAGGTCACGCGGTAAACTTTACAAACACCCCCCATGCAGGGCTGTTCTCAGACTGCTCTTTTCCTTTTAAACCATTGTGTATTTGATTTTACACATCTAGGGGGCGGAGTCAGGCACACTGCTTGACTCCACCCCCTCAAGTTTAAAAAACAAATCTGTGTCACAAATAGAAACATTTACAGTAATTATGATCCAAATTTGTAGTTATTCATTCCCATGTTCAACCATCTGAACTGGACTTCTGGTTACATGTTCTGATTTTGTGAAAACAACATTTGTGAATGTGAATGATGTAAATTGTCTTAAGAGCGGAGGACATCCAGAACATCTTGTCTTCTCCACAGGAAAAATATGAACTTTTTTAGAGAACGGTGCAACTTTCAATTAAGCAACACCACCTTTCAAAATAATAGCATATAGCTGCAACGCAAAATATACTGAAAAAATAAGACTGTCTGAACTAATTATGCAAAACAATGACATTTAAAATACAACATAGCAAAAACACATAACTGAATAGCTCCCACACTGTATCTTCTGCAGAATACGTGTACAGAAGACAGAAGACAGTCTTTGATGATGCAACACAAATGATTGCCTACTTTACTGTAGTTGACTGTACTGCTACTCTCAGGCGAAACGGCACTTATATGGCCAAGATTTTCAGGCTGACTACCTTTGTAGCCACATTAAAATAAGTACAAAGGAATGAAGGAAAAGGTTGGTGCCTGACTGCAGAAAATGAACATGCCAGTCGTGATTTTTGTGGAAACTCGACACAATTAGGAAGACTTCACTGTATTTATAGTAGAAACTAATGTTTCTTGTAATAAACTTTAATTCTGTACTATTGTGTGTGTGTGTGTGTGTATGTTTATAAGGGTGATTATAGCGCGCGTCGGCCCTGCTGTGGAAACCAGGGCCACTGGGTGTCTGCTCTTATCTCCACGGCGACACACACCGAGTCATCACACCGGTTCTATGTGATGCTCCCTCCTGACATCAGGCTGATAAGACACTCCCTGCCGTAAATAAACACACACACACACACATGCACCTCAACCGTTCAAAATGCTGGCGGGCTGCACATGCGCTCACATGTGGAGCTTATTTCTTTATCAAATAATGAAGACAGCGTTAAACAGATGTCACACAGACTTAATGCTAATGTTGAACATGCAACAGATGATCAAAGAGACATATTTACACATTAATCAGTCTCAAAGTGACATCTAGAGGAAGGTTTTAGGAAATAAAAGTACAAAGAAGTTTCTCGATATTCAGGGTTCAGTCAGAATGGTTGCTTTCCAGTTGGGTTTTCGGTTTGTTGGCTGGTTTGGGAGGGTTGGAGCTTGTTGAAGCTGTTCTGACTGGCATCCTGTTGTAGTGAAGACTTTAGATTAAAGTTTTACCTGCCTAGAACAAAACCTAACCTAGTAGTTTTATCGCAAAGGTTTTTTTCAAGCAAATAGCTAAAAAGAAAGAAAGAAAAAAAAATAGATGTAATAATTTTGCTTACTGTATGTCCAGTAAGGAAGCTCTACATTCAGTGGTATAATGCGTTGAATCAATGTTTTTGGTATTTATTTCAAATTAAAAGCCCTTGTGTATTTCAGGACAAAAAAAACTCTTTCCCAATAGGGCTTTTATTTTGAAACATTCAGCATTAGATGGACAGTGTAAAAAAGGACATCCAAAGTGGATCAGACTAAATCAAAGGTGTGGTTTAATACAAACATATACATGTGAAGGTAGAGACAGTCTTCTCATTCAAAACCTCCCACAATAATCTTATTGGTCCCTCAAAAGAAGCAACATCTCCAGAAGGACAGGTACGTACCCTTTCTCCCGATCTTTGTGACGAGGTCCGAAAAAGTAGCAGCACTTTCTGTTGATGTTTGAACCAAAGGTCCGGGAGTCGTCTGAGAGCTCATGCTGACGTCGACCTGAAAGAAGAAAACATTCTGCAGGAAACGGGAAGTAGCGGCCACGAGGGTTCACCTGCTGGGAAACGAGAAGGTCCACCACAATCTGTTGATGTCTTTCAGTCTGAAACAATCAGAAGGCCAACCAACAAATCATGAAGATGAGCTTTCAGAGCCTTTTATTTCCTCTCATCTTGAACCGTTTTGGACTGGAATCACCGGTGAATGACTGAAGCCAGATTTACAGTAACAACTCCTTGATCCATCGTGTTATTCTGCAGGCATCTGTGATGTTTTAACTGGGGCTTTTGAGCGTTTGACTCATTGCATAAAGTCCACCAGGCTCGGTACGTTCTGTACCGGTGGGAACGGCTGCGAATGGGAGGGGCACCAGAACAGCATTTTCATAAAGAGTGAATGGGAACATCTGGACAGATTTGTATTTTCTCCTTCCCATACTGCAAGTATTTTTCCATGACTTCCTTTAATTTAACAAAAGAAAAAAATTATGAGTTTGTTTAAAAGATGGCTATGAATGACTTGTTGGTTATTCCAGCGTCATCACGTCCAAGTCTAAGGAAAGACAAAAACTAAGCACTAATATCTTCTAAAAATGACACTTGCTTGATTTTACTAAAAACATTCTTTAAAAGGTGCCTTGAAACATGAGCAGCGATGCTTTGAGTCGACTTTGTGAGATATTTCTTATCAAAGTCAAACTTCTGTCAAGTAACTGATCATTAGAGCTCTTGTTTTTCACGGGCCGAGCCGTAAACCCAAGGGAACGACTCTGAAATAGACCCAGAGCGTTGTTTGTCACAGTTAGTCAACCTGCATGAACCCAGCTGAAGAGAGATCATAATAATAAAAAATCTACAATTACTCTGATTTAAGTCATTGCAATATTATATTTAACTGTTTTAGGCGTAGTATTAATAAACATGGAGGTTGATCTTTGTGAGGATGTCAAACTTTAGCTGCATCATCTTTGAGATTTTTAAATGAGAGTAAAAGTAAAATGTGTGACAGACAACTTTAACTTCCTACAAAAAAAGCTTAGTAGCTGAAATATGTAAAAAATAATGCAGAAACTCACCAGTTTCTGTAGCAACCGGCAGATGAACCAATGTCCAGCGGGAAGAAGAAACCCACCGATGTTCTGAACAACACGCTCACACAGATGGGTGTGGTGTGAGTCCCCAGAGTCGGGGTCTGTTCACCCTCCGGCCAATGACGGAGCTGACTCCGCCCCTGCGATGCTAAACAGCCTGCAGATGTCTGAAAGTGTGCAGCTGACAACGCCTCTTGCATCATCTGTGGACACACACACGGGATCACTGCTGTGTGTGTGTGTGTGTGTGTGTGTGTGTGTGTGTGTGTGTGTGTGTGTGTGTGTGTGTGTGTGTGTGTGTGTGTGTGTGTGTGTGTGTGTGTGTGTGTGTGTGTGTTCATTAATGAGGACCATCAGTTCGCTCTGTAGTTTAAAGATCCAACGTCAGATTAATACTAAAACAATATCACAACAACTTAACCTGAAACAGAAACCAAACCTGAACACAGGATTAGTGTGAAGTAAAGTCTTAAACCGCAGTAATCTTGAAGTGATTGTTTTGATAAAAACATGAATGTCTCAGTGATGATTTTGTCGTGTTTCAGGTTACTTCCCTCTGCGGTCACCTGACCTTCTTCGATCACCTGTGTGTACTTCTGCATGTTCAGTCCCAGTGTTTTCCTCTGTGTTGCCAGATCCAGCAACTCCTTATCAGACCTATTCCTCCTTCTGGCGTGATCAACTCACTTTGTGGTAGAAGCTTAGATTGGTGTTGATCCAGACATTCAAGATAGGAGCAACAGGAAGGTTTAGCCTCAGCAGAACTACGGTTGAGACCGGTTGAGACCAAATGCAGAATATATGCTGTTACCATCAGGGCGGAGGTGTAGGGTACCGCCTGTGCGGACCTCCCGACCCCAAAGATCTTTTATACGCTCTAGTATATCTCTGCTAAATAAATTACAGTTGCATTATTAATGTCATAATCCTCTAGATTTGGTGTGAAGCACTTTAGGATCAAAGATTCTATTCATTGTGTTAAGTTATGTTATTGTATAGTGTTGTACTATACTGCACTTAATCGTTCTACGTCGAATTGTCTCGTATATTGTTCTGTATTTGTTTTTGACTATGTATTTTGACTGCCACAGATGCGAAAATAGGAGTGGTAGAGACTGAAGGTCCACTTGTTTCCCCATGGTCCTTCAGAGTAATCTGCTGCAGATTACTGGAAGCTCCGATTCCAGAGAATATGTGGTCATCATTGCAGCTACGACCCAGTGAGAGACCGGCTCCATCAGGGATGCTCTTCGTCCATGCCGAGGGTCTGGTTTTACGGTGTTAGGAGGATCGGTGCCAGGCTGGGGCAGAGGGATCCAAATCCATGTCCTGTTCATGCGTGAGGGAGGACTGACCAGGAAACGGATCGCTGGAGTGTCTGTGGACTCTGATTACGGCTCCATCTGTGGTCCGACTACACTACGGACATGAATTATGGGTCGTGGCAGAGGGAATGAGTCTGGCTGGACTCTCCCTTAGCGACGGGTTTAGATGTCAACATTTGCTTGAGATGCCTCCTGAAGAAGGTGTTTGAAGCGTCTCCAACCAGGTGAGATGAACTCAGATGAGTGGAAATTGTTGAATGGTTGAGTGGATGGAAGAAATCTTGATTGTGTTGCTCTGGATATCAGCTTTCTGATACCTGAGAAAGTCTTTTAAAGGAGCATGAGGCTCCTTTTAAGAAATGAGACTCTCTAGCGCCACCCGTCGCCACGACAGCCGTCCGGGGGTACTGCAGCCAACAGCGAAGCCGGCACGGGAGAACGGGGAGAACGTGCATGCAGCGTCATGGGACGTCACATCCGCAGGACAGCGCGGGAAATTCGGCCTCCGAATTGCAGCACATTTTGCAGCACACAGCCTGTTCAAGGCAACGGAGAGATACGCTAGAGGGCTCATTCTTTTTGGTTTGGAACGCTTCACCTGACATTATTACTAGAAAACTTGAAACATATACGGATTTTTTTCATAAATCCTGGCTCTATCCTGCCTCATGCTCCTTTAACAGATCAGGCTGCTGCAGCAGATGCACATCGTTGACTCATCAGATGTGTCAGAGCCACAGCTGGATGATCGCAGCACAATCTGCATGATTCAAAAAAGACTAAATCTATTGACATAAGTGTGGGGAGGTGAAGACAAAGAGATAGGACTGTAAAGATTGAGATGCGGCACTCGAGCAGATGTTTCCAGGATGGGGACTGCTCCTTCATCAGTGGAGAACGATCTGTGTGTGCCAGACACGTAATGTCCACGCTTGCATGCTGAAAGAGACCTGCTGTCAGGGCTTGACATTTCCCCCAGTTTGTGTTTTCATTTCTGCCCCTCCTGTTCCCCATCTGCCTTGATTGTCCGCACCTGTGTCTCGTTATCCCCTGGGTATATCTGGTCTTGTCTTTCCCTGCTCCATGTCGGTCCGTACTGTTTGCTCCCTCCATGTGTCCTGTCAGGTTTTTGCGCTCGTGTTTTTGTTAATCCTGCTCTGCAGCGTTTTTGTTCTTGTTTTTTTGCTAAATAAATCCTCCTTTGCAACTCCTGCCTCCTGCTCTCCTGCATTTTAGGGTCCTCAACAAACACCAACCGTGATAGAACGGACCGACCGAGATGGACCCAGCGGGAGAGGTCATTTCCCTCTGAGAGTTTCTCTGCCGGGAGGCGGAGAAAAACATGCGCTGGTTCGAGGAGGAGGAGTCCCCCTTCCGGGGAACACGCCTGGCTCAGGGTGGGCCCAGGAGCCTTCAGGCTCAGGGGAGACGGCGTCGGCGCCACCCCCAACTTGCTCCTTTTCCGGCGGTGGTCCTGGATGCATCAGCCTCTGTTCCGGCGGTGGTCCTGGGTGCATCGTCTCCTGTTCCGGCGGTGGTCCTGGATGCATCAGCCTCTGTTCCGGCGGTGGTCCTGGATGCATGAGCCTCTGTTCCGGCGGTGGTCTTGAGCGCATCGTCTCCTGTTCCCGGCGGTGGTCCTGGACACATCGTCCCCTGTTCCGGCGGTGGTCCTGGATGCATCAGCCTCTGTTCCGGCGGTGGTCCTGGGTGCATCGTCTCCTGTTCCGGCGGTGGTCCTGGACACATCGTCTCCTGATCCGGCGGTGGTCCTGGGCGCATCAGCCTCTGTTCCGGCGGTGGTCCTGGACACATCGTCTCCTATTCCGGCGGTGGTCCTGGGCGCATCAGCCTCTGTTCCGGGGGTGGTCCTGGGCGCATCAGCCTCTGTTCCCGGCAGTGGTCCTGGGCGCATCGTCTCCTGTTCCGGCGGTGGTCCTGGACACATCGTCTCCTGTTCCGGCAGTGGTCCTGGATGCATCAGCCTCTGTTCCGGCAGTGGTCCTGGATGCATCGTCTCCTGTTCCGGTGGTGGTCCTGGGCACATCGTCTCCTGCTCCGGCGTTGGTCCTGGATGCATCAGCCTCTGTTCCGGCGGTGGTCCTGGATGCATCAGCCTCTGTTCCGGCAGTGGTCCTGGATGCATCGTCTCCTGTTCCGGTGGTGGTCCTGGGCACATCGTCTCCTGCTCCGGCGTTGGTCCTGGATGCATCAGCCTCTGTTCCGGCGGTGGTCCTGGATGCATCAGCCTCTGTTCCGGCAGTGGTCCTGGATGCATCGTCTCCTGTTCCGGAGGTGGTCCTGGACACATCGTCTCCTGTTCCGGTGGTGGTCCTGGATGCATCAGCCTATGTTCCGGCGGTGGTCCTGGATGCATCGTCTCCTGTTCCGGCGGTGGTCCTGGACACATCGTCTCCTGTTCCGGCGGTGGTCCTGGATGCATCAGCCTCTGTTCCAGCGGTGGTCCTGGATGCATCGTCTCCTGTTCCGGCAGTGGTCCTGGGCGCATCGTCTCCTGTTCCGGCGGTGGTCCTGGGCGCATCGTCTCCTGTTCCGGCGGTGGTCCTGGATGCATCAGCCTCTGTTCCGGCGGTGGTCCTGGGCGCATCGTCTCCTGTTCCGGCGGTGGTCCTGGATGCATCGGCCTCTGTTCCGGCGGTGGTCCTGGACACATCGTCTCCTGTTCCGGCGGTGGTCCTGGGCGCATCGTCTCCTGTTCCGGCGGTGGTCCTGGATGCATCAGCCTCTGTTCCGGCAGTGGTCCTGGGCGCATCGTCTCCTGTTCCGGCGGTGGTCCTGGATGCATCAGCCTCTGTTCCGGCGGTGGTCCTGGGCGCATCGTCTCCTGTTCCGGCGGTGGTCCTGGATGCATCAGCCTCTGTTCCGGCGGTGGTCCTGGACACATCGTCTCCTGTTCCGGCGGTGGTCCTGGGCGCATCAACCTCTGTTCCGGCAGTGGTCCTGGGCGCATCAGCCTCTTTTCCGGCGGTGGTCCTGGACGCATCAGCCTCTGTTCCGGCGGTGGTCCTGGACGCATCGTCTCCTGTTCCGGCGGTGGTCCTGGGCGCATCAGCCTCTGTTCCGGCGGTGGTCCTGGGCGCATCAGCCTCTGTTCCGGCGGTGGTCCTGCATGCATCAGCCTCTGTTCCGGCAGTGGTCCTGGATGCTTCGTCTCCTGTTGCGGCGGTGGTCCTGGACGCATCGTCTTCTGTTCCGGCGGTGGTCCTGGGCGCATCAGCCTCTGTTCCGGCGGTGGTCCTGGGCGCATCAGCCTCTGTTCCGGCGGTGGTCCTGGATGCATCAGCCTCTGTTCCGGCGGTGGTCCTTGATGCATCGTCTCCTGTTCTGGCAGTGGTCCTGGATGCAACGTCTCCTGTTCCGGCGGTGGTCCTGGATGCATGAGCCTCTGTTCCGGCGGTGGTCCTGGATGCATCCGCCTCTGTTCCGGGGGTGGTCCTGGGCGCATCGTCTCCTGTTCCGGCAGTGGTCCTGGACACATCGTCTCCTGTTCCGGTGGTGGTCCTGGATGCCTCAGTCTCTGTTCCGGTGATGGTCCTGGACGCATCAGCCTATGTTCCGGCGGTGGCCTCGGACGCATCAGCCCCTGCTCCGGTGATGGTCCCAGACCCCCCGCAGCCAGCGCCAAGGACCCGGGTTCCCCCTCAGCCAGTTCCGAGGACCCGGGTTCCCCCTCAGCCAGCTCCAAGGACCCGGGTTCCCCCTCAGCCAGCTCCGAGGACCCGGGGTTCCCCCGAGCCAGCTCAGAGGATCCTTTGTCCCCCGAAACCTGCTCCTCGTATCCTGTCTGCCTACAAGCCAAGTTCCACGCCACAGCCCAGGCCAAGGTCTACGCTAAGGCCTCGAGGACGGCCCCCCGATCTGTCTTGCCGGTGTGCCCGGCCTCGGGGGCGACCCCCCCCCCCCCCCGAACTGTCTGCCCGGTCCTGAGGATGGCCCCCGGAACTTTGGCCGTGTGTTGGCCTGGGCCCCCTCTGCCCACCCTGGTTTGGGGGGTTTGTTGGGACATCTGGGATCTGCCCCTTGAGGGGAGAGGGGTAATGTCAGGGTTTGACATTTCCCCCAGTTTGTGTTTTCATTTCTGCCCCTCCTGTTTCCCATCTGTCCTGATTGTCCGCACCTGTGTCTCGTTATCCCCTGGGTATATCTGGTCTTGTCTTTCCCTGCTCCCTGTCGGTCCGTACTGTTTGCTCCCTCCATGTGTCCTGTCAGGTTTTTGGTTTTTAGTTTTTTTGTTTTTATTAATCCTGCTCTGCAGCGTTTTTTTGTTCTTGTTTTTTTTTTGCTAAATAAATCCTGTTTTTGCAACTCTGCCTCCTGCTCTCCTGCATTTGGGTCCTCAACTAACACCAACCGTGACACCTGCCCCTTCTTCCACATCCACCCATCCAGGAAGCATGAAGGAATGATAAATAAACAGATGAATGATTACCACCCTGGACTATATCCGGGGTTTGGAGTCTGCTCCACTGCAGGTGGGTTTGGATTCTGTCGAGCAGAGGTGTCAAAAGTATTCACATTCATTACTCAGGTAGAAGTATAGATACTAGAGTTTAAAAATACTCCTGTAGAAGTTGAAGTATCAACTCAAGTTTTTTACTCAATTAAAAGTATAAAAGTACTGGTTTCAAAACTACTTAAAGTATAAAAGCAAAAGTAATGTAAGGGGGAAAAAAGCCATTAAGAACAAAAGCCATTGAAAATGAATGCATCTTAGTATAATGCAAATATATTAAAGAACCATATGTGTGTACTATTGAGCATTAACATGTGTTTCAGAGAGCAGGAGATATGATGACTAGTTGTCTAAGTATTGTAATGGTGCAAAAAGTCAAACTTCAGAGGCATGTTATCATTTATCCTAACCTTTATTGGAATTGTGAGGATTTCATGAAATTGTTAAAAGCTCAAAGAATGTCCAACACTGGTGGGCTTTCTCTTTATATTCAAAGTAACCTTGTATTTAGCAAGACACGGAGCCACCCCCTGGTGCATGGGCGTCAGTTTGATTTCAGAAGTGCTGGGGACATTTACCATAAACCTGAGTAAGGTTTGAAAAGTGCTGGGTACGAGCTAGGCCCATTACTTCCGAATTGAGGTTTCATGATAAATAATAGGCATTGCATTAGATGATGCGTATTGACGCGATATTGTCCCCATATTAAAAGCCATCTGCGCGGTCTTATTTAGGTCGTCGGAAACATCATCGTGGGTTGGGACAATTCGTCATGGGTAGGCCCTATTGCAAGTTACTAGGGGTGTAACGGTACACAAAAATCTCGGTTCGGTACGTACCTCGGTTTGGAGGT
Organism: Cololabis saira; assembly: GCF_033807715.1. Classification (NCBI taxonomy): domain Eukaryota; kingdom Metazoa; phylum Chordata; class Actinopteri; order Beloniformes; family Belonidae; genus Cololabis; species Cololabis saira. The sequence goes on along the minus strand of NW_026906198.1, from coordinate 542,738 downwards.
CACGGTTCGGTTCATTTTCGGTACAGTAAGAAAACAAAATGCAAAATATAAACGTGCTAGTTGTTTATTACACACACACACACAAAATAACATTGGCTCAGACTTAAAAAAAAATATCTCCCTGATGTGCAAAATTGAACAGTTGCAACACTGAACAGTTTAAAGTTGTTGCTCAGATTAAATAACATTTATAAGGCTCAGACTTATAAACAACAAAATCTTAAGTATTAAAAACAAATCTTTTCTACATCAAATGTGCAAAATTGAACAAATGCAACACTGAACAGAACAGATCAAAGTTGTTGCTCAGATTAAATAACATTTATAACCCTGCGTTCACACTGAAAGCGTCACGGGCATCCCGACGCCAGCATCTCGCCGCTTGGTGCATTCACACTGAAAGCGTCAGTGCCTGCAGCGGGGCGGGGGTGGGCGGGGTTTCAAGCTGCGCTAAAGAACTGAAGGGAACAGTGGGAACAGCCTAAACATATAGCGTACACATCTTAATTTTCCTATTTCACCATAGATTACACTTTGGGACGCCTTCTTTATATTTTAGCGTTATTTCCGCGTAGATAAGAGTGAGTTTGATGCTCCTTAACAAGTTTGGTCCGCGGATCAACATCAACCCAGCGAGCCGTGTGGATGTCCGTGTGGAAACTCGTTCGGTACGCCTCCGTTCCGAACCGAACACGCTATACCGAACGGTTGAATACAAATACATGTACCATTACACCCCTACAAGTTACTCATCAAGGTGCTAACTTTAATTGCTTTATGATCTGATGGCTACACTGAAAAGTGAAACATGTGGTTGTGACAGAATCTCACCATGGTAGCGTCAGTGTAAGAAGCTGGAACAATAACCAGCTGCAACTGACATACATAAATACATCACCTGAATACACATGAAATCTTATATTCCAACATCTAGCTAGCAAACCATAAATAGTTAGCGTGTTAACCTTGCTACCTAGCGCACTTTGCTAGCTGGGAAACTAACCACCTGCACCTTTTTAACAGATAATTGTAACGTCTGCAGGCTTCGCCCATGTTACGATTTTCACAAATCACAAATATTGTTTCCAAAATTGAACAACCCACCTACCTGTTAAGGCTCCTGTCGTGTCATAAAGCGTCAGCATCACTCTTCAAGACATTCCCGCACATTCCAGTTCCAGTAGCATCGCGCTCCTGCCCTCGAATCGAATGTTCACGTGTGTCCATACTCTCACTGCGTGTGTCGTGTTTTCCAAACTCGGTGTGGAGGGGGGAGGGGTAGCCTGATTATCATCCACTTCCAAATCACTTCTGTTCGAGACTTGCTGAAGGTGTTGCGTCACTAGGAGGGCGAGGCCTGGCTAGGGGAGGGGCGTTCTTGAGCAGCTTCTGAACCAAAATTCAGCTTCTGCACCAAAAGCGGCATTTGCACTTTCTCTACTTCATTTTTTTTTTTTTTTTTTTAAGTGGTGGGGACAAATCTGCTCGTCAGACAAAGTCCCCACCGTCCCCGGCGGAAATGACGCGCCTGCCCTGGTGTTACGGGTAGACTAGAGGTTAAATACAATACACATGGTATTGTTGGAGAGGAGACGGTGGGAAAGGTGAAATACACATACCATTTGTTGAGAGAAGACAATGGGAATAAGCAGACGTTTAACTTTGGGGGGTCTCACCTGTGACCTAGGCTTGACACCCCAGGGAAAGGAAGATGGAAGTAACACATTTCCCAATGAAATCCACTTGCAGAGAACACCCCCCCTTTGAGTATAAATTCAACTAGGCTGATGACCACTGTGTGCATTTCTCTCCTACCCATTGTGGTCTGAGAGAAGTGTACCTCCGGCCGGAAAACCTTGTGCTTGACATGATTAAAAGTTGTATTAATCTGTGATTCTATTCCACTAGTTTTCTTTTGGTTCACCAGACAAACGAACACGAATCTTTAAGAATGTACATCCAGGTTTAGTTGCAGGAATCTGAGGGCAACGGATGTAAGAACAAAACTGGACAAGAACATCTGTGCCACAACCACAACCAAATTCACTCTATCCGGATGGCGCAATTTAACTGGATAGTTTTTTTTAAAGGCCAAAATGAAATAGAGTAACGAGGCTGTTTTTAAAATGTAAGGAGTAAAAAGTACAGATAATTGCATGAAAATGTAAGGAGTAAGACAACAGACTCCAAAGTAAAAGTAAAAAGTCGTCTGAAAAATAATTACTCCAGTGAAGTATAGATAACCAAAATTTCTACTTAAGTAAGGTAACGAAGTATTTGTACTTCGTTACTTGACACCTCTGCTGGCGAGACTCTTCTTTTATCTTTGATCTTATTTGGTAAAAGCATAAACTGATGGAGCAATTTAGTCCAATCTTGTGACAAAATGATGCAAAAACTGGCCATCTGCCTCCCCCTCAGACAAATGATCTCTGGATGTTTCAGAACCACTGGTTCCAGCAGAATAATCACCACCCCTTATAAATGGAATCTGCCTCTTCCTGTTTGGAGTCTGTTGTCTTACCTGCACAGATGTGGATTGGAGGAGCACATGCCGTAAATGTTTGGTGACTCAAATTTCCTACGTTTTTTACCTTACATCTTATTTTTCCACCCAACCGTGAATGATGTGATGAATTTAGTTTGCAGTATTTTGTTTATAAATCTAAACCAGAAATGTTCAAGAGATCCACATTCACCTCCATGAACAGTCTAATCCCTTATTGAGAATATTAGAAACGTTGAACGTAACTTTAACACAAAATTTTATTTTGAAAAAATAAAAGCACTTGAAGATAAGTTATACCGTCCTGTTTTTGTTTTCTGTATAGCTGGAGTCTGGACGGATGCAGGATCTTAACCCGCTGCAGCAACAATGATCGTCTCTCCTGACTTTACTGAAGATATACAGGAGTTTGGCATTTTATTAAATTCATCTTTTGGGGGACTGCGGAAAAAAACCTTTTTTTAAACATATAAAACAAAAATAAAGGTTGCCGGGATTTTCTTTCCACAGTGAGTTTACTGGTGTTACTTAATGGGTTTAAAGGTATTGTGACATAATTTTTTAACAAGCTTTTAACACTATTAAAAGTCTTGGCCAATTTCCCTCCAATGTGTCTAAAAAGGTGTAACAAGAAAAACTTCACTCCAGTACTCCATGCCTGGCTTGGAGATGACGGTGTTTTTGCGCAGTGAAAAACGCGTCCCTTTCCCCCTTTCCTGTCAATCATTGCCCCGCTCCTCCTCCCAACCTCCTCCAACCCAACTGCTACACACGTCTGCCGTCTCCACACACACGCGCGCACACCGAACCACAAACACCCACACACACAGCCCAGACAGGGCGACTACAGCCCGGGGATGAAGTCCGGGACCAGAGGACTGGAAGGCAGCACCGTAGCTCCCCGCAAGCAATACGCTCACAGTGGCGTCGGAGAGTTAAGCCGGGAGTGACAGGCGAAGCATGCACGGAAAAGGAGCACGGCAAAGCAGTCCACAGAAGCAGTCCACAGCAAACAATCACAAAAATAAAAGGCATGCAAAGCAGCAGTGTCCCCTTATCTTAAGTCCAGTCAGTGGCCGCGGGTCTTTTTAGCAGTTGTCCTCCGGTGATGAGAACAGAGGGGGCTCTAAACAGTGGAGGGGGCGGTGATTTAGCGGACCTATACGTATAGGTCCGCCACCCAACCAGATGCGCCGTTTTTGTATAATTATGCGGAAACTCCCAGAAAGCACACAATACATTGAATGTTAAAAGTTCGGTTTTTGTGGGTGTAATTGATGTCAAGACACCCAACAAAACACAAAAAATCAAGAAAAATGTGTTTTTCATGTCACAATCCCTTTAAGAATTTGATTGACTTGAAATGACCTGTCAGTCTTTCCTGTATTATTGATTAATTAAAATGTGCAAATTTTCTCTAATACGACCAAAACCGGAAAATGGTTATGGTTCTGCGTCAAAACGACGCCGTGCCTACGGCGTGTGGTTTTTGTACACGCAGAGGACACGCCGTCACATGCGCCGTCAGTGACGTGCACCTCCCGAAAATTGTAACTACGCGTCGAGGAGACGCCGACCACACGCAGACCGAGAGGGCTGTGATTGGTTCGTTTGAAAGCGAAGCATTTCCGGTTTCCGGTTTGAATCAGTAGTGAACTTCCAGGGCTTTTTTCTTCGTTTATATGTGATTTTTTTTGTTTTTGTTTTTTGCACAATAGTTGTCCTTATTTCTTTGATTTACTGTGACCGGAAAAAGTCGGATAAACCATTCAGAAAAAGATCGCTAACTAGTGGCCGCGGGGGGTACTGCACCGCGACCAAATGGAGAGACGGAGAACTCTGAACGATTCGTGACGGCGTCACGGGTGCGCCGTGTGCTCTGCGTGTGTGACGCAGAACCATACCCGCACCTTTATACGTCAATCTAAGGAAATATTTATGGCCTTCCCCCATTAAGGGATTGTTGTATGGTTGTGAAATATAACAAAAAAAGAGGGTTTTTTTTTGGATGATGAATTGATAATTTCTTCTTTCTACCTGCAGTAGATGATTGGACCACGACTTAATCTGACATTTTTGTTACATCAGGAAGACCCTTATGGGGCACAGAAAATTGATTAAACAGTGAAACATTTGTTATTCAAAATATGTTACCAAATAAGGGTGTACTTACCATCAGCCCCCCTTCATCTATAAAAGTAAGTGGACTTTCACCTGCACAGGTGTGGGTGGAGGAAAACAAAGACTTTCCCTTTTAGCAAGTCTTTGTTTCTCATTGGTTTGCACCAAAACCCAAACGTCTGCTTCTTGAGCATGGTAGTTTCCAGATTTTATCGGTGAGGCACTTATTGATTGACTTAAGATGTCAGAGAGAGATAATCGTGGAATTCCTGTGGTGTTTCACACGTTTTCACTGAGTTTGAGGTAATAAAGACTTTTTTTCATATATTTCTTTCATTACCTTGATTACACCCATACTTCCACCTTAATATGTACACATGATTACTGTAAAAAAAAACAACAGTACTTCATATCTTTCTGTTTTGGAGCCGCATTCATTCATTCGCCGTAAGGACTGAAATAGGAGCGCACATGACATTTAAGAGCGGCTGATTTGACCAGCAAGTACACAAATATTGTGCATGATATAATAAAGCTTGTATTAACCTTTGATTCTGTTCACTGGTTTTCTTATGTGCACCAGACAAACGAACACGCGGATCTTTCAACTTCATCTCAGTTGGGTGGACTTTCTGAAAAGGTCCAACCCACTTTTTTTCCGGTCCGTTTGGTTTGTTCCCGACAACAGATGGACGTGAACTCGCTCCACTCGGTTGTAACCCGTCGCCAGCACGTTTAGCTGTTTGTCACCTGTTGTGTGTGAAATCTGGGTCAAGTGTGGGCTTGCATGTGAAGTGGGTGGTGCTGTAGTCTGCACAGAGGGGACGCTCTCTTCCTGCAGCCACAATCCTTCCCGACTCTCTGCAGGGAGGTCCGCTCAAGCACAGGACCTCAGACCCGAAGATGTCGCAGGAGAAAGCCGTCCTCTTCAACTTCTGGGGAGTCGTTGTCCCTTCAGGACCCGATTCTATCCTCCACAAACATGAGGAGTTTCTCAAGCTGCCGAGGTGAGACCATCATGCAACTCTTTCTGCAGAGAAACGGCTGGTTGGTGATTCATAAGATATCAGGAAGTTGCAACACAAACATGACAGACTGATAAATGTCTGTTTTTATGAATAATCTGGTTTTATAAGTCAAAATTGTTCTGGTTTTTTCTCAGGATTAGTTTCAGAAGTCTTCTTGCAGTTTGTTGCAGAACTGTTGGGTGTGTACAGAGGTTGAATGAGCGGTACAGCTTGAGTTATGGTACTGCGTCAAAACGAAAATTCCCGAAAATTGTAACTAGGCGTCGAGGCGACCTTTTTTTGTTTAGTTTTTTTGCACAATAGTTGATTTGATTTGACTCACTGACTGGAAAAAGTCGGATAAACCATTCAGGAAAAGATCGCTAACTAGCGGTCGCGGGGGGTATTGCACCGCGGCGAAATGGAGTGACGGAGAAGTCTGAAGGGTTCAGCACGGCGTCACGGCTGCGGCGTGTGCTCTGCGTTGGTGTGACGCAGAAGCATAATTCAGCCTGTAGGCACGGCGTCGTTTTGACGCAGAACCATACCTCAGCCTTTAATTCGGGCTGTGTGAAAGGTGCAGAGCTGAGTCACCTCATGCAGGTGGACTTCAGTCTTTAGCCTTTGTTACCAGTCTGGTTACCATCAGACTGGTTTTACAGCTTCTGCAAAGGCCGTTCAAATAGAGCTACGGTTACAACTCACTTAAAAAAAAAAAAAAAAAATCATACAAATAAAACATACATTCAATCAATCAATCAATCAATCAATTCATATTTATTTCGAGCAATAAACATAACATAAGTTACCTGCGTGCAACATAAAATTAAAAAAATACCTTTTATCAGGTTTTTCAGGTGCAAAATACAAATTAATTCGTCAACACTCGAAAGGGAGTGGGAAGAAGAAAATTTATTTAATCCCACCCCTGTTTCTCATTAACAACTTGACAGATTTTTTTTTTTAAGGCTTCCTCTTGTCTCAACATTTGAACCAAAAAAATTAAAAAAAGACCTATATCAAATTATAATAAAAAATGTTCTACAGTTCACCTCACCTAAATTCACACACATTGTGGCCACGAAATGCAGATGCATTTCACATTCATTAGTTTTACAGTGATGTCACTGAAAAATGTCTCAATGGGTTGTTTTTGTCAAACCGATCGTGGTCATAATTCTCATTAGTTCTCAGACTTTATCATGTTTTCTTTAAAATGAATGAACCTCCTAATACTTTTTATGGTGGCTAAAGTTACCATGCTTAATTTCTTTGCCTGATGTCAAAGTCCTGTTGGACACGATTATAGTCCCTAGTATATACTATAGTCCAATAGACATTACTGGTGTGAGGACTCACGTCCATGTACACCTCTTAAGCAAGCTACAACTAAATGTATACACTAGGGATGGGCGGTATGGACTAAAAAATGTATCACGATAATTTCTGGCATTTTAAACTTACACCGTTGTAGCAATACCCCTTCTGACCACATGGGTGGCATGTAGATCTGCAGTATTGACAAGATCTGCAGGTGAGACTTTTCTAGTTGGTTGTGATGCCTTGTAACACCACTCTGTCCTACAGGGCAGTCGGGTTCACACACCAGGGGTTATCATGAACACAACTGTGGTCAGATGTGGTGTTGCTACACAGTAGCTTTATACGGCAACGCTGTGTTGATTTCTCTGGCCTCATGTTGATAGTGGAGATTATGTTGTGCTGTGCTTTGCAGAGGATTTCTGTCCAGTGTGGCATCCCAGAAGGACGGGGCCATGAGGCAGGCGGAGCGGGGAGCCATGCCCCTGAGTCAGGTGGGTGAACAGGTCGGCTGTTGTCCGGTCATACCTGACACTTCTGTGCTTGCTCTTACTGAAACAGTGGAGGTTTCTGTCTGTGCAGATGGTTCCCAGGTTTGAGGAGGAGTGTGTGAAAGAAGCTCGGGCCAGAGGACTGACGCTGCCATCTGATTGGTCGGTTGGAGGTCTGCTGGAGGAGTTCAGGAAAGCAATGATGGACATCCGAGACACGGTGCTGAAGACGGCTGCCAATCTGAGTCAAAACGGTACAAAAAACCATAACCTCATTCATCCAACAGGAATGTCCTGCAGTTCCCAGGACGTTACAGCCACTAGACTGTCCAAGAAATAAACAAACCAGAGTAAACTCTGTCAAAGAGCCAACGTTAAAGTCAACACTGAAGCTCAAATTCCTCTTTTGTTGTCAAGAGGTCTGTTCTGTTTCTTAGTGCCGTCTTCAGGAATCGTATTAGCGTAAATCCTGCTGAGTTTTTTTTTCATCCATCTCACCCTGTGCCAGTTTAAACCAGGGGTGATTTCCTGCTCTATATGTCTGAATCAGCCTCTTTAGCAACCAGGGGGGTTTTTGAGCTACAATATTTAGACGTGAAACTACCCTCGTTCATTTGTAGCCAGCTCAGCTGCTTCATGAGCTTAATGAAGCCTTTACTCAACATAAGTTATCAGACATATTTGAAGTGCTTCACTGTGACTGACGGTTGAAAGTATACACCCCTTTCGTAAATGAATCTGCTCAACATAATGTCACCTACAAAAAGATCCCCAGACCTGGTGGTCAGTAGAGGAACTGCAACTTTGGTAACTTCCATGTCGGCTTCAACCAAGCTCAAAAGACGGGATGTAAAACGTTTTTTCAAACAAAAGCTTTCAAAGCTTCTGATGTAACGAAATGTTGATCCATAACAGACAAGGAACCTGATCCATGATTGCTTTTCTTTCTCCTGTAAACTCTGATGTGAAGGGATTCTGACAGCTGTGCTGGTCAATCACTGGTTAGATGACAGCGCTTCTGCAGATAGCCCGGCCTGGACTCTCTGTCAGCTGGGTGGACATTTTGACCTGGTTCTGCAGTCCTGCCGCTCGGGTCACAGGGTCCCCGACCCGGCCATGCTGAGCTCCGCTCTGCAGCCGCTGGGAGTGACGGCAAACCAGGTGGTGGACACGTACGCGTGACAAAAATGCATTCGCTGGTGGATCCCAGCTGATCCCAATCCCGTTTCAGGCGCTGTGGGTGGATGCGGAGGAGGAGGGTGTGAAGGCAGCCGAGGGATCAGGGATGAAGGCCTTGCTGGTGGAAAATCTCCCCGTCGCTCTGGAGAAACTGTCCCTCTTCACCAGGGTTCAGGTCTGGACCAGTCTGCAGCATTTAAAGCTCTTTTATTTTAAGTATTTTCTTTCTTTTGTTTTATAATTATGGTTTTATTCTAGTTTGGTTTCATCTTGGATAAATAAATAAAAGATTTGAGGATGGAGGTTATATATATATATATATATTAAAGTTGCATGATTTAACGTAAACATTTAGAGCATCAATCTTTTCTAACGTGCACATTTCTTTTCCAGAAAGTTGGAGACGATAGTCCTCCAGCGTTCTGCGGCTCCGACCACGTGTCTCATGGATACGTCACCATCAGAGTAATGAGCCGCATCACTGTCGGCAGTTCAGGGACGCAGGAAAACGCAGTTAACGTCTTCCCTTTGTGTTTCAGCCTGGCGTGAGGACTCACTATGTGGAGATGGGCTCGGGTCCACCGGTGCTGCTGTGCCACGGCTTCCCAGAGAGCTGGTACTCCTGGCGGTACCAGGTGAGCTGCTGTCATTACTAGAAGCTTGAATCCCTGTTGGTGGAAGTTTTTCCCACCATCCTCCCCTCTGGCAGATCCCGGGCCTGGCTGCAGCAGGGTTCAGGGTGTTGGCTCTGGACATGAAGGGATTCGGAGAGTCCACGGCGCCTCCTGGTCTGTAAACACCGTAGACTTGTGATGCATGTGTTTTAGCTTGTCAGATTTACGTTCTCACCTCACTGTCATTTCACAGAAATAGAGGAATATTCTCAGGAGCAGCTCTCCAAGGTACAAACTCACCAACACATGATTGATAAAAAATGTTATTCACGCAAAAGTGACGACGTGGTTTTGTGTTGGCAGGATTTGGTCACCTTCCTGGACAAAATGGTAAGAAATTACTCATGACTCAGCAAACTGTTGGATCGTGTTAATCTTGGCTGCTTGATCCGCGGGTTTCAGGCGATACCACAGATCACGCTGGTGGGCCACGACTGGGGTGGCGCTCTGGTGTGGACCATGGCCCAGTATCACCCCGAGAGAGTCCGGTGAGTGCGGCAAAGCACAAACGCGCACTTGAACAGACCAGGTGAAACAGCCCATCGGCCTTTTAATGAAAGTAAAAGGTGTTTTCTTTGGTTAAAGGGCGGTAGCGTCTCTGAACACGCCCCTTTTTCCAGCCGACCCCGCCGTCCCTCCAGAGAAGCTGGCCGCTAATCCCATCTTTGACTACCAGCTCTACTTCCAACAGCCAGTGAGTCACTATTTCACCTCGTGAATCAAGTAAAGTCTGTATGAATCCAGTTATTATCGCAAGGTTCCTGTCTTTGCAGTAGCTCAGGTGGTAGAGAGGGTCATCCAATGATCGGAAGGTCGGCAGTTCGAATCCCGCTCTGTCCCAGTTTGCTGTCGTAGTGTCCTTGGGCAAGACACCTTACCTTGCTCCCGTGTGAATGTGTTTGAATGTTGGTGGTGGTCGGAGGGGCCGTTTGGTGCGATATGGCAGCCACACTTCTGTCAGTCTGCCCCAGGCCAGCTGTGGCTACAAAAACGTAGCTACCACCACCAGTGAGAATGTGTATGAATGAATAATGATCTCTGTAAAGCTCTGGGTGCCTTGAACGGCGCTATATAAATCCAAGTCATTGTTTATTATTATTATTATTTGCAAAATAGTTCCTACCGGTAACACGTGACAGATTTCCTCACATTTGTCACAAGTGTAATTAATTACGATTTCTAATTAATCCCTTTTTTTTATTTCACCTACAAATTGCTGAGAAAAGCCCTCAACTTGAGGTGTTTTCCTTTGAATTCATTACATTATTGTTGCAGATCAAAACATTGAACTGAAGCTCTTTAGATCAAGCTTTTAGAGCCAGATAATACTCCTAATCCGAGTTATTCCAGCATGTATACCAACCCACGCTTAGCCGAGCTACTGACTGCCCTGGGACGCCCCCTTCCGGAAGTGATGACACCGCGGGAGTGGGAATAATAACAGTCACAGATTCACAACAACATGGTATAAGAAGAAGAAGAAGAAGAGGGAGACTTTGTATCTTACATGCAACACGATCAGCTTAGTGCAGTGGTCTTTAACCCTGGTCCTCAGGACTCCCTGTCCTGCATGTTAGGTGTTTCCCTGCTTCAGCACCCTGATAAAAATGACTGTAATTAACAGACTTGTACAGATCTGGATGACAAGCTGATGACGACCATCAATTAGAATCAGGTGTGATGATGCAAGGAAACGTCTAAAACAGGGGTGGGTAATCCTGGTCCTTGGGGGCTGAGTCCTCCATGTTTTAGAGGTTTCCCTGCTTTAACACACCTGATTCTTTTTTTTTTTCTTTTTTCTTTCCCAAAAGAAAGACAATCGGATACATTCTTAATGACGGTAGGTCTTACAACTTTTGTGCACGCGTGCCTACTCCTGCCTACTCCTGCCTACCCCCCCCCCAAAAGAAAGCACAAAAACATACACAAAAAACAAATAAATAAAATAAATAAATAAATAAACTGGAAATAAAAAAAAAAATGTAAAAAAAATAAGTGACTGAATAAAAATATGGAAAATCAGTAAATAACAATAAGAGCATCAAAACTCAAAGACAGTTACATAAAGTAAATGACAGCAATAAAATAGCATTCAGCGGACAATGAAGTTCTCTAAACCAGAAAATAATGGGAACCAAAATTCTTGAAAAAGAGGGCCACGATTTATATTTTTCCAAGGTTAGTTTTTCCAAGGGTAGAAATGCTTTGAGTTGATCTACGAAAGTCTTATATGATGGAGGGGAATCGTTCTTCCAAAATAAAAGTATACATTTCTTTGCAAAATAAGTGAACACCTGATTCTAATTAATCATCGTCAGCTTGTCATCCAGGTCTGGACAATTCTGTAAACGACACAGTCACTTTATCAGGGTGCAATGAAGCAGGGTAGCATCTAAAACCTGTAGAACAGCGGCCCTTGAGGACCAGGATTGCCCACCTCTGATCTAAAAGAGGCAGGACAGGCGGTCGTGAGGACCAGAGTTGAAGACCCCTGGCTTAGTATGTACGACATTTACAGAGCTGCTGCATCGTTAGCGTCCATTTTTTCGCATGTTGTTGTCCTCCTTCGCTCTTACTGATTGTACCTTGGAGTCGAACCACTTCACTCAATAATCGATTATCTTCTCACAAATGTTTACTTGGATTTGTGGGAACCGCACTTCCACCACACAAACACAGATTTCAAAATAAAGGCAACTCGCAAACAGAAAAAAGAAAGTTAGAGATTAAGATATAATCAAGAGATTAAAAAACATAACGCTCTAAATATGCCTGTAATTAATTAATTGCAATTAACATCCCTACAAATTAAGTTGTTTGAGATAAAAAAAGACACTCTTAAGTGTATTAAAAACTACAAATAACCTTTATTTTGTTTTTTTCTCCTTTTAATGTCACAATTCCAACCCTTCTCCTCATTTGTCATGACTGTAGGCTGCTGCAGCACCTTTATTAATTATTATAATAATGAAATTAATTAGACCTATGAGGTCTGAAGACCTGCAGCTTGGCCTCTTAACTCGTGTGTGTTACTAAACACTAAATTAGTGTATGCTGTTAAATGTTTATGTAATCTGGTTTTCCCTGGTTGTCATGAGTGGTTCGAGTCTCTCTTTGAGCTTGTGAGCGTTCACTTTGGGTTTTGAACATTTAAAGTCAACAGAGCTGCTGGGGTTGGATTTATTGATTTCAAATATGTACACTACTCTTGATTGATGGAAACTAGTTGGTTAGCTTTGTTTATGTGAGCAGATGTTGGATGAAATAATTTAGAAGGCTGGATGAGGAATGGGACCCTCAACTTCTGAGGTTTTTATTTATCTTTGAAATGAACCCAGGTGTGTAGCCATGTGTGTTTGTGTGTTTCAGGGTGTAGCAGAAGCCGAGCTGGAGAAGGATTTGGAGAGAACGTTCAAGATCTTCTTTTTCAGCAGCAACGAACCGGTGTGTGTGTGAACGCACTCTCCCCCTCACACACACACACACACACACACACACACACACTCTTCATGGGTAGCACAGCTGTTGGTCTCACCTGCTGGATGTCTGCTCCTCAGGCGAGCCGTCCTGCTCTCAGCACTGCAGGCGTCCGAGCTCGAGGTGAGAAGACTTCCTGCTGTTGCATGTTTTAGTGGAAAGCATGTTGTTCTGAACTCATGCCGTGTTCTGTCGTGTCCCAGGTGGTCTGTTTGTGGGTCTGCCAGAGGAGGTTCCCCGCAGCGCCATGCTGACGGAGGCCGAGCTGCAGTACTACGTCAGACGCTTCAAAGAGAGCGGCTTCAGGTGAAGCAGGTTGAGCAGCAGGGAGTCCCAGATAATAGTCCGGAGACGTTCAGCTGGACCGCAGCGGTTTTAAGATGTTTGTAACAACAAACTTAAGACGAGCTGAGCCACTGGATCTCTCCGCCTTCAAGCCAACTTTAGTTGCCAGTTCAACGGTGAAACTACAGCTCACAAAGATTGTTTTTATTCCACAGGAGGCCCTTGAACTGGTATCGAAACCACGAACCCAACTGGAGGTGGATGTGTTCTCAGCCCACCGGGAAGGTTTGTACGAGTGACTGTGAACTGCATCCTGGAGTTATACCTTCATCCTATTAAGTCGGCATAGTTGCAGTTTTAATTACTGAGAAAATATAAACTGGATAGCAGGATTTTTTTCTGCGAGTAATACAGCTGTTTTCACTGGTACAGAAAGTACCGAAGTAATCACAGCAGGGAAGATGTGGGCTTTTTGTGTTGACTCATACAGGAACCACTGTTCACTGCATCTGGAGTTCTGGATCAAACTTGAAAAGTTCCACCTTTTTGTTTTGGCTGTTAGGTTCTGATGCCGGCGCTGATGGTGACGGCAGGTAAAGACCCCGTTCTGCTGCCGGCTCTCTCCCGAGGAATGGACGACTTGGTGAGAAAATCAGCAGAAACTCAAGCAGGCCAGTGGCTCCAGTTCATCGTAAAACAAGTCTGTTGATTATCGACCGCAGATCCCGCACCTGAGCAGAGCTCATATCGAGGAGTGTGGACACTGGACGCAGATGGAGAGGCCGGCAGAGACCAACAGGATCCTGATATTGTGGCTTAAAGAGGTGCACAAGAAGACTGCAGGTGTCACGGTGGCACCCAAACTGTAAGGAAGGGAGGAAGGGAAGGAGAAGCTCGTAGGAGGGTTAAAAAGAAGTGAGAACAAATAAGTGGACAAAATTTCAAATTTCTAAAATGTTTCGCTTCTAAACACTCCATACTCAAAACTGTTGGGCTTTTATTTCACAATAAAAGCTCATTTTTCAGGGCCTTACTGGACACATTTTCCTGAAACAATATGGCCACTAATGTGTGACGTGCTTCTTTTTTTTTCTGTTCCGATAGTTGGTGCAATAAAATCCTTAACAGTTGCTTTGTTTTTATTTGACTTTTAATAAAATGATCATTTACAGAATCAAGTTTAAAAAAAACAAGCTGAAAACAAAACAAAAGCAGATGAACAGAGAATAATTTCACAAGGACATAAATTCACACAATTACAGGAGGAAAATCAGAATTCAAGCTTATTATTAAAAAAAAAAAAAATAATAATCAGGACCAAATTTTCTAAATAAGAGATCTTGGTACCAAAACCAAGATTTTAGCTGACAATGTAAAAAAAAAAGAAGACTATTTTCAAAACATTTCTTTGTAAAGTACATGTTCAGTTACAACAATGTGAATTTAAATAGACGACTGACGGAAAGAGAACCAAAGGCTGAAGAAAATGAACGACGGAGGATAAGATGGGGAAGGAAATGACTGACAGAATTTAGGACGGCTTGAAGGATGGATTGAAGAAAAATGAAAACGGTATGAACAAGGGCAGAAAGAAGGGATGGGAGAGAGACGTTTTCTGGTTTCTAAGTTCAACTGATGAGCAGAGCGATTTCGCCCTCTGCTGGAGGAACCTGAACACCGGCGCGCTCACAGCTTCTTCTCCTTGAACAGCTTCTTCCACGCTGGCAAGATGTGCTCATAGACCACCTCTATCTGCAACACACACACACTTTACACACACTTCACTGCACACGAGGAGCGTGCACTCGCCTCTCCAGGCTCACCTGCTCGGACCTCTTGACCCCGTACCGGAAGAGCGTCGCCTGGTGCTCGCTGTTGTGAAACAGGATGTCGAAGGTGACGTCGCGGCCCATCATGTCGTCGATGGCCGGCTTCACCACGGAGTGGAAGTCCCTGGGCAAGTGCGTGTCATCCAGCATGTTGTTGACCTGGAGTTGCAGAGAACAGTGTTGGTTCTTGAAGTTGGTTGTTAAAGGATGGAGAGCCTTTGTTTGTGGCCTTGTGCTACCTTGTACTTCATCCCCAGCAGCTCCAGAGGATCCAGTTTGACCTCTGACCTCAGCGCGCGGCCAAACAGTGGGATCTTGGTGTCTGAATCTGGTAAATGCACAATAATATAGAAAGGTAAATAAAAGCATCAAGATCTCAATATCTCACTTGCAAAATTGAGGAAAAAGTGTGCCTGTATTTCAAATACAGGCAGGTTTTTATCAAATGAATGCTTTTCATTTTAATATTTTCCATTAAATTTTAAGGGATATTTAATTAGTTTCAGGGAGGTACATCACCCTCCTGGGGGCTCACCCCTTGCCAGAGGGGTCACATGGATCAGATGCCACATGCCTGACGTGCTGGCCCTCACCTTCCAAAACGAGACTCTCTTTTAGAGAGAGGGCGAGAAGTTCGGACATCTGAGAAGAACTCTGAGTTGAAGTGCTGCTCCTCCACATTGACTTGATTTACTTGACTTAAGCCCTTTGCTCCTCTAGGGTGCATAGGCCGTTGACAAATGTCCTCCATTTCACTCGGCTTTTAGCTGTTCTTTCGAGATCTCCCCAGTTGAGGCCGCTCTCTACCATTTCTGCCTCGGTGCTTCTCCTCCTTCTCCTCCTGGGGCGACCTCGTTTCCTCTTTCCTTGGGGGTTTCAATTCAACACTTGTCTGGTGGTGTTTGTCGCAGGTTTTCTGAGGGGGTGGCCAATCCAATTCCACTTTCTCTTCTGGATTTGTAGGTCAATGGGATCCTGTCTTGTTCTTTTCCACAGGTCGACATTGCTTACTTTGTCCCTCCTTCTCCTGAGGCAGGTGTTTATAAATGTCTGTAATTTTGGTGTTTAAGGAGATGTTATTTGAGCTCCATATCTTCCTGAGCATGTTGAACACCACTCTAGCCTTGTTGGGTCTGCTTTTGATGTCGGCATCTGTCTCTCCGGTGATGTCCACAACACTGCCTGCCTAGGTAGGTGAAAGATTGTACGTCTTCTAGAGCAGTGTTGTTGTTTATAAGGATAGGGTTGTCAGTTTTGGCATGGATGTTGATTACCTGTGTTTTTGCTATATTTGGCGGGATCATTTGGGGCGGTTCTGGCATTTGGGTAGGACGCCTCCACAATACCTCTCTGTGGAGATGCTACAAGCATATCCAATCAGGAGAAGGTGCCAAGATAGACCCAGGACATGCTGGCGGGATTGGTGGGGAAACGGGTCTTAGCGGCTAGAGAGGGAGGTCCGGTGTTCTGCCAATCCTTGCTCCCTGCCGAGAAATGCTACTTTGTGGTTCTGCGCATGCGCACAGTCGATTTAAAATGGATAATATGGGATGTTGAGTATTTGATCCTTCAAAATACACTACCCATGACATGAATTGCATTACACTTTGTGAACATTATACGATAAAGAGAAAAAAAAATTATATCGCTTTATTTGATATTATATGACACCTGTATTTAACCAGGCAGGTCATTAAGAACAAGATCTTATTTACAATAACGGCCTGGCAAGCGACAAGGACCATTTGGGGGAAAAGGAAGTGGGCTAGGTAGTAAAACACAGTAAAACTGTAGCTCTACAAAGGTGGAAAACCATTAGGTAGCATTTATTGGCAAAGCAGCAGAAATTGGCAAAACACCGGGCCTCTCTGCTTAGGGTACCGTCTCCAGGACCTGAACCCGCATAAATGGGATGTCATGGACGGATGGATGGAGAGACCCTCAGAGCTAAAATCTGCAAAAGCTTTAAATGTTAAAAGCTTTGCGAGTGACTTCAGGTGATTTACTGCCACAAAGACAGAACCAAACGTACATCCTCACAAACTGTCAATCAAAATATTCTCCTTTATCACTTAAAACCCTCAGGGCCTGATTTACTAAAGGTTTGCGTGCGTAAAAACGTGTGCAAACTTGACATCACGCGCAAACCAATGTGCAAGCTGATCTACTAACAGCGTGCAAAGAGGACTGCGCCTCTCAAATGAGTAAAATAGCACACGCTGTTCATTTAGTACCTTTGCCCTGATGAATAATCAATATGGGGCGTAGCCGGCAGAAAGCGCTAAATACTGGGAGGGGAAAATGCAAATATGTTCATTTACACACGCAATGAGATTTACCAAGCCAGAAAGTTTTTGCGGTGATTGCGTCTGTATTTAATACGTTCGAAAGGAAGGTGCTAATCTGCCCAGCATTACGCAGGGATGCTTGTTGGTGCCTGATTTGAGGACTGGGGTGGGGATGGCTCAACTTGTGGTGAGGATTCTCCACATGCAAAAGGAGAAATATTTTATTTGAATGTTAAATCGAGTATTATTCAGCAAAAGGTTGCCACAGGAGGCACATTCATTTTTTTATTTGTGATAATAAATAAATCACGTGTTTTCATGGAGAAAAAAGTGTTTCTTATTGTGCGCCTATACTTGTTCTGCAGTTGTCATACCTCGGTGTTGTGCCGTATTCAGCACCCCTGCCGTGAAAAGCACCCCCTCGTCTGACAAAAATTATATTCTCATTCAGTGTCACGTTCTGTTTAGCGTCCAGTTTTGTGTTAATGATTCATGTTTAAATGCGCTCATGGATTCCACAATAGTCATACTTTCCCACAATCACAGTCACAGATAACAAAAATCGGGTAAATGGTTATTGATGTAATTAATTAATAGCCTGCTTACTGTGTTGTCTTCCATAATATTTGTAAATATATATTATATAAACTCCTCAGTATGTGTTTGTGTGAGTGTGTGTATATATAAATATATTGAAGTGTCAGTATGTTGTTTTTTTTCTTGGTCTACTTTTCATTGAATATACAGGGGGTGCTTTTCACGGCAGGGGTGCTGAATACAGCACAACAATTTGCCTCTTCCACTAATATCTCTAACTCCAACTCGTCAAATTTAATTTTGCGCTCGCAAACCGTAAGACACGCAACACCTCATTTAAATACTGCGGTTTGCACCTGTTATCAATTGCGCACGCAATCTTAGTTGATCACCCGCAAAACACACAACAGCACGTGCAAACTTTTTCAGTGCACACACAATTTAGTACTCTTTATTTAGGATCTTAGTAAATCGGGCCCTCAGTCTTTTACAAAATAAGAAATAGGTCAAGGGTAAGGGAAACTCATTACTACTAGTTTCATCTCAACAGATATTTATTTCTACAGATGTCAATTTTTTAAACCATTGGGTTTCAGTTGGAAAATCAAACGTTTCTCCGTCAGGAAAACACCCACCTCGGCATGTCAGGTGAGCCACATATGGAACGCCGTCCTTTTCTCCATAGAAAATCCCAAAGTGTGAAAAGTATTTGTTCCTGGGATACTCCACAATGTCTCCTGGGAACAGTTTGGGGCGGGAATTGTTCTGCAAAGAAGACACAGGTGTCTTAGGTGAGATACCGTGACCTTTGTCCTTATCGGTTAATATTAATTCAGTCGTGCTGCCGGCTTTTCATTCAACCACAACAAAACAGGAAGAATCTGAAAGGGAAAATGAGAAGCAGTAACATGAATATACTCCTTTATCACCATTTCTAACCATTGACTCAATTACATACATTTTATAGTACATCATCAACAAACCCTGCATTTGTTTTCCAGTGCTTACAGCTATGTTGACACCATCAGCCCAAACCTGGTTTTCAGTGAGTCAGATATATTTGATTGTTCTGATAAACAAGTCAAACATGTCGATGACCTCTACTGTGTCCTGATCATTTTTTTTTTCCTTCCCAAAATTGCTATATTTACTAAAAACCACACCAACTAAGCTTCAGTAAAGTAGTAGGGGGAGCCTGCTGAGGCCGTTTATGCTGACCAGTCACAAGGGAGGGTGAGCTTGTTCCATAAAGTTGTAAGTGAAAGTTGGAAAATTTCATGAAATTGTTTCTAGTTTTAATCGGATTTTGGTTCCGAATCAAAAGTCAAAGGATCGCTGAAGTTCTTCAAAAAATACCATGAATGCTCAGTTTTACCGTCTTCAATCAAACTTTATTTGTACAACACTTGAACAACACAAAGTGCTTTACATAACTTAAACAAAAGCACAAACATCTGGTGGATCCTCCACAAAAGTGGGCCGTGATAGGAGGAGGAGGCTTCATGTTTCTATCTTTGCTCTAGAAACGGCTAGACATTTCCCCCCAGATAAAACGTGAGCAACCCTGATGGATAAGAAAGATAAAATCTGTTAAAGTTTCATAAAGTCATGTGACAACAGGGTTCATGTAAATTCATGTAAAACCCAACTTCAGAGGAAATGAAGACTCACCAAAGTTTGCAGGGTTCCTCTTCTGAAAATCTCATAATTCTCGTAATTCTGTCGCAGGAACGTAAACAATTGTTTGTTTTCTTCGTCCATTTGTCCATTTGTGGTCGTCACCACACTGTATGTGCAAATTGTCTGAAAGCTCTGAAGTGGTGGACATGTGTCATAAAAACAATCAGGATTCGTCCTAAATAAAGAAGTGACGTCCACCTGGTCGTTACATTCCAACCTCACAGTGAAACCTCATCAGCGTTTTCTGGGCAGAGCCGTCTGGGAGATTTGCGAGGCCCTGTGCGAAATGGCCGGGGGAGGTCCTCGCGCGTGAGCAAAATTTTTGGGTTTTTCGGGTCGGATCGGGTGTCTATATGCACAATTTTAACTCTCCAATTAGCAAAATACTGGATACCTTCCCCTGCCTCATTATCATTTGGCTTGCCTCAACGCGGGGTCCCACGCCTGCTTGAGACCCGGTCGGATGGGTGATTTTTGTAACAAATTTATCAAACGAGCCTTTCAGAGAGGCATTAAACTCTTCCATTTTCTTTAGTTTTTCTTTCTTTTTTTATCCCCTGATGGAAATTTCCTGAATCTGTCTCGTTCTCTCGACATTGTGTGACGGTTTGTTCCAACTCCACCCGTCTGGATCAGAGCACCTTGTGTCTGCGCTTGGTCTGATCAGTTGTATTGAACAACAGACACGCGCATCATTGCACATATATTTATTGATATGCACAGACTAGTACACATTTAGGTCTGTAATGGAACGTGACTGTTGAGATTTATGAGGGAAAAAACGAAAAAAAAAAAAGAAAAAAAAACGCCCATAGCGCGAGGACCCTTGGGGCGCGAGGCCCCGTGCAGTCGCACGGTTCGTACACCCCTTGCGGCGGCCCTGCTTCTGGGAACGTACATTTGTTTAAAACGTCATTTTTAAATTAGCCTGAAATGACAGAATTCACTATTCCACAGAAATATAAAATGTCCCTATGAACTTTAGATTGCACCAATGAATTATCCAAAATGTTCCACACAGACCTTGAAGGAAAAGAAAGTTCATGGGTCAGATGATTTCCAGGAAGGTGTGACATGAAAACCCTCAAACTCAGTGAAGGGAGTGACAGGAAATCATGTTTTCAAGAAACAGATGCAATATTTCATCTTCACGTCTGGCTTTTGGTCCTGTTTTTCTCGTATATAAGAAAGTATATATTTGTGACAGATTTATACAGGAATGCTTTTAAACACTTCTGTTGAAATTTCTGTCCAAAGATTTTTCAGTCAATGTTTTATTTATTTAGTTTTGTTGTTTTTTCTAGTGAATGAAATAACTAAAGAAACAAATTTGTTCAAAATTTTAAAAAGTTGTCATTCTACCCATTAAAATCTGACATAAAAAGAAAAAAAGAGTACTAAGGTGTACTCACCAGACCCATGGCTGATGGTGTTTAATGGGGCTTTCTTCACTCACATCTGAAAGTAAATCCACAACAGAGACACAGGAACCCTCCCTGCTTTACATACATACAGGCTGCACCCATGAGATATCTGTCTGCCGCAGTCACAGCCGACTGACCTCGCACCCACCACCCCCATCAAACCTACTTCTTCAAAACAAGCATCATTATTCCATATTTCTGTCTGTTCGCTTCAGTTTGAGGGTGATATTTATGATGGGGGTGACACCTATGAGTTTTTAAATGACCTTCTTAACAGTGGATGCTCAGGAGTCGGCCTCCCCGTCCTCCGCCAACCACCTCTGGGTGTGTGAGCAGGTGTTTCCTAAAGGGACAATGTGAAAGAGGAACCAGCCTCAATCAAACTTTCTTTTTCTTTAGAGATGAGGGGGGGGCAGTGAGGGTGGAAGGGGACAGAGAAAACTGGAGGCGTTGGTAGCCAATAACACACCCAAAATGACTGATTTGTCATCTGTTTTGCTTTTCCAGGCACGCAAACATTTTAAAAATTAACAGGCAAACCGTAGAAATGTTTAAACAACTCTAAAAGTTTGATGTCTAGCAACAAACGTCAAATCTGTTTTGGTCTCAGTGCAGTGGCAACATGAACACATGGAGGCCTCACGTCAAGCACTGGAAATCTGCAACAAAAACCACAAACGAAACACAAAACCGACACAGAGCCGACCAAAACACGGGCAGCAATCGACCCAAATCTCGAGATCTGAACACGGTCTGAGCTAAGCTACCGCTAACCAACTTCAAAAACTACAGAGCAAGCGTGCAGGTGAACAACCCAGTGTATATGTTGTTGAGGAATTTACCAAACCATTTCAGAAGTCCGCTTTGTGGTATATGAGTTTATTCAGCCGGCGGTGAGCACGTCGACACAGACCAGGGGTCTGGTTGAAATGCTGACCCAGATTGATTTGGCCACAGGGTGTTTATACAAAAGTTCAATCAACAAAGACAGGAATAAACCAGCCTAGTGAGAGACAGTCAGAGGTGTGATCTTTCAGCTTTGGGACTACCCCTGAGTAGTCAGGAAGTCCATGTATGGTCTTCGTCTCTGCAGGGGCTGGAAGTCGGATCCACTCCCCCGGTGCCTGTCTCAGCAGGGATGCAAGACGCAGGAACTTGCGTGACAATGTCTTGAGCATTGAATGAGACTGGCGCTGCCTACAAGTCCTCGTCCCGGCAAGGGTCCTCAGGAACTTGCATGACAATGTCTTGAGCGGGGTATGAGGCTGGGGCGTCGTTGTCCCTGCAGGGGTCACGTGCTGTTAGAATAATTCATCAATTCACAATTTTTTTTTTTTTTTGAGTTACAGTGATACATATTTTGAAGTGAAGTGAACCTTAAACATGTGATCAGAAGCCAAATAGCAACAAGCCAACAAAGCAAATTCAAATATCAAGTAACCAACGTGTCCTAACTGTTCTTTAAACCAATCAAACAAACTAGTTGTGACCGGTGTATGTAACGTTTTAGCAATATCTTTCAAGTGATCCGTTACTTATTGGATGGTGGCATTTTGGTCAGGTATAAATATACAACATTCAGTTTTGATCACAGCTTCAGAAGGAGAGTATGTGGAGTCACATCTCAATGTCACATTATAATTGTCTCGTTTGTGGGGGTTTGTGACAGGTGCAGTGCTCCTAAGAGGAATTGAAGTTCAAAATGTAACAGGTATCACATGAAGTAATAGGTCTTGTTTGAGGTTTCTGTAAGTTTTCTCAGTCTTGTTCCTGTGACAGATGTGATTGTCTTGGTGTGTACAATGTATATGCCTCTGGGGCCTGTGCTGCTCCTCTGCTCCTCTACCAGTCGTGGAGGTCTTGGGTGTTGGAGTTCAGCTACTCCTGGGCTTTCCTTGCCTGCATTGTTTCTTTCAATGGCTCCGACGAGGCGCCACAGGAAGAAGAAGGAATCGGCTGGTTTCCGGTGCATGGTCGAGGAGTTGTGTTCTTGCAGTGGGATGCGTGGAACCAGGTTAGCGCCCCTCACACTTTTTTTTTTTTTTTTTTTTTTTTTTTTTTTTTTTTACCTTGTCTGCACACATATTATTGATTGATACCATGACGGTAGAAACCAAAAGTGTATATATGTGCATTATTACTATATGTAATATATACATATATATACGCACACATATGCGTACACATACATAAACATACACATACAAACCCAGTGATTTTTTTTTTTTTTTTTTTTTTTTTTTTTTTGGGGGGGGGAGGGGGTGGGGGGGGGGTGACGACATCCACTGCCAATCCAGGAAGCAGGAACACACGGAGACACACGTCAAGCACTGGAAATTTGCAACAAAAAACCACAAACAAAGCACGAAACCGGCACGGAGCCAACCAAAACACGAACAGCAATCGACCTAAATCTTGAGATCTGATCGCAGTCTGAGCTAAGCTATCGCTACCGCTACCTAAACCCAAAAACTAGAGAGCCAGCATGCAGGTGAACAAGCCAGTGTGTATGTCTATGTGTGTGTGTGTGTATGTATATGATCATGCGTGTGTGTGTGTGTGTGTGTGTGTGTGTGTGTGTGTGTGTGTGTGTGTGTGTGTGTGTGCGTGCATGTGACTAAATTACTATATATGTGTGTGTGTGTGTGTGTGTCTGTGTCTGTGTCTGTGTCTGTGTGTGTGTGTGTGTGTGTGTGTGTGTGTGTGTGTAATAAACCAAACAAAGCTCCACCTGAAGTGTATCTATAGTGGGGGAGGGGGGGGAGCGACCCCGCCACCCGCGAGACCAGAGGCCGACAAGGAAGAGCCCGGAACCCAGGCCACCGGCAAACCCCACAGAGGGGAGAAGTAGGAGGGAGGCAACCCACCGCCTGCGAGGCCCCCCCCCCACCCGGCGGCGGCCGGGTGGGGGGGGGGCCTACAAGGGGCCTACAAGAACAATTTCATATCCCTCACATTTTGGTTTATGAATAATGTCTATTTGCAGAGCTTAAAAAAAAGTCACGGTGGGGGAAAGTGTTGATAATGTTTTCAATATTTTTATAGGATGCAAATCTCGGCGCTTATCAGTCTTTCAACACTATCTGACACATTCCCCCTTTGCTCATCTGTGATTGCTAACTGTGATCAGCTATGCGACATGCATGCTATTCACGGGTACAAAGATGTGGGTTTCACAACGCGGCCGTCGTTGCTGACCCACAAATTATTTACATTTTTACAACCATGGGAATGCTACAATCTGTGTTTCTTCACCTCAGTAGTCTCTTGTAGGAGGGCTACATCATTAGGAGAAACCAAGTCGTCAGCGGGTATAGAAGGGCAAAGCTTTACAGGGACAGGTAAGCCAAATTTGGCAGTTTCTTTTGCTGCATGGTCAGCTTAAGCATTGCCTAGTGAAACAGGGTCCATGGACTGGGTGTGGGCTTCACATTTAACAAAGCAATAGATGAAGGTAGTTGACAGGCTTGTAACAGTTCACCAATCAATTTACCACTTTTAACGGGTGTCTCCGAGGATGTGATAAATCCTCGGTTCGCCCACAATATATAAAATTGTGTACACAACCAAAAGCATATCTGGAATCTGTATAGATTGTAACAGTTTTACCTTTTTTCAATTCAATTCAATTCAATTCAATTCAATTTTATTTATATAGCGTCTAATACAACAAAAGTTGTCTCTAGACGCTTTCCAGAGACCCATACCCAGAACATGACCCCCGAGCAGTTATTACATAAACAATGGCAGGTAAAAACTCCCCTAGTGGGAGAAAAACCTTAAGCCAAACAGTGGCAAAGAAAAACTCCCCTTTAGGAGGGAAGAAACCTTGAGCAGGACCAGGCTCATAAGGGGGGACCCTCCTGCCGAGGGCCAGACTGGTGGGTCAGGGACGGCAGCAGCACAGCAGGCAGGTGGAAGCAGCAACGGGATGACCAGGGGTGGGGACCGCAGGCAGGTGGAAGCAGCAACGGGATGATCAGGGGTGGGGACCGCAGGCCAGCATGCAGCTCCCGAAGCTCCGGCCCAATCATCAAGTCCCAGGTTGGGGTGCAGGGTCGGGGAAAGGTTTGAGAAGGGGCAGGGCCAGGGAGAGGAGTCTTGACGGACAAACCTCTCCCCCGCCTGCCCAGGCCGTTACCCTGCCCCTCTCACTCCCACGCTGCAGGTTCCGGTGTCCGGCAAAGGATGCTGCAACATGGACAAAAGACAGAAAAGGGAGGAGAAGGGGGGGCCAGCACAAGAAACTACAGGAACGACTCTGGCACACTAGAGTTTACACTACCTAGAGATTTACCAACACCAGCTAGAAGATTACTAAACACTAACTATAGGCTTTACTAAACAGAAATGTTTTAAGTTTAGTTTTAAAGGTGGAGGTGGTGTCAGCCTCCTTAACCCAGATTGGAAGTTGGTTCCATAGTAATGGTGCCTGATAGCAGAACGCCCGCCCTCCAAATCTACATTTGGATACTCTAGGAACTACGAGTAAACCTGCACTCTGAGAACGGAGAGCTCTGCCAGGAACATAAGGTACTATCAGGTCTTGCAAATAATGCGGAGCTAAGCCATTTTGGGCTTTATACGCAAGTAATAAAATTTTAAATTGGATTCTGAATTTTACAGGTAACCAATGGAGCGACGCTAACACTGGAGAGACGTGGTCTCTCCTGCTGATTCCTGTCAGTACTCGTGCTGCTGCATTCTGGATCAGCTGGAGCCTATTCAGCAAATTACTTGGACATCCTGCTAATAACACATTACAGTAATCTAGTCTAGAAGATACAAACGCATGAACTAGTTTTTCTGCATCACTCTGCGAGAGGATTTTCCTAATCTTTGCAATATTACGGAGATGGAAAAATGCTATTTTACAAACCTGATTGACATATGGTTTAAACGATAAATCCTGATCGAAAACAGCACCAAGGTTTCTCACAGTTGCACTGGAAGCCATCGCAACGCCATCTAATCCCTTCCTAAAATGCTCTGGACCAAGAATGATAACCTCTGTTTTATCTGAATTTAGAAGCAAGAAATTTCTGGACATCTAGTCCTTGATGTCCCTAAGACATGCCTGAAGTTTAACTAACGGTTCTGTTTCATCCGGCTTCATAGACAAGTAGAGCTGCATATCATCAGCATAACAATGAAAGTGTATGCCGTGATTCTGGATTATACTTCCCAATGGCTGCATGTATAAACTGAACAAGATTGGCCCTAGCACTGAACCCTGCGGAACACCATAGCAGACCTTCGACTGTTCTGAAGAAACCTCATGTACATGAACAAACTGGAACCTGTCAGATAGATATGATTTAAACCAACATAGGGCTGTCCCTTTAATCCCAACAACATGCTCTAACCTGTGCAGTAAAATGCCATGATCTACAGTGTCAAAAGCAGCACTGAGGTCCAGTAGAACCAGTATGGAAACTAATCCCTTATCTGAGGCCATAAGGAGGTCATTCGTGACTCGAACCAGTGCTGTCTCTGTGCTATGATGCATTCTGAACCCTGACTGAAAGACTTCAAACAGATCATTTCTATACAAATAGTCACATAGCTGGCTTGAAACTGCCTTTTCCAGAATTTTAGATACAAATGGAAGGTTGGAAATTGGTCTATAATTAGCTAAGGTGTCTGGGTCAAGAGAAGGTTTTTTAAGTAAAGGTTTAATTACTGCGACTTTGAAAACCTGTGGTACATATCCTAAACTTAGGGATAGGTTAATTTGGTCCAGTATTGTCGTACCAATAAGAGAAAAAATATGTTTGGATAGTCGAGTCGGGATGGGGTCTAACATACATGTGGTAGACTTAGCTCTATTAACGAGTGAAGTCAGCTCAGGGAGTTCTATAGGATCAAAACAGTCTAGAGACAAGTCAGAGCCTAGGGAAGCCGCTAAAGCTGAAGAAACGCCCACAACCGGCTGGTTGATTTCTTCTCTAATTCTCGTGATTTTACTGTTAAAGAAGCTCATAAAGTCCTCACTACTGAGAGCTGCAGGAATGCACGGCTCAACAGAGTTGTGACTCTTTGTCAGCCTGGCTACAGTGCTGAACAGAAAACGTGGGTTACTTTTGTTATCCTCTATCAACGTTGAATAATAAGCTGTTCTGGCTTTGCGAATGGCTTTTTTATATACTATTAGAATATCTTTCCATTCACGATAAGAGTCTACAGACTTACAAGAGTACCACTTCCTTTCCATTTTACGCACGTTTTGTTTCAACATGCGGATATCTGAATTATACCAGGGAGTTAAGCTCCTGTGGCTAGAAACCCTCCTTTTCAAAGGAGCAACTTCATCTAAAGACATCTGCTAAAATAATACCTCCTGCCCTGCACTTCAACATCAACAACATTCAATTCAAACGTTATTAAATAATGGTCAGATAAAAGGGAGTTTACAGTTTAGTTTAGTTTTTGATCAGTGTATATAGTTTCATCTACTTGGGTGAAGCTGGAGGAGGGCGAGGTGGCGCTTTCAACAATTAAGAATTATCACAAATTGTATAACTTGCGTATGGTATTCCATTTTTATAAGCAGAGCCGTCAGTGAAGAAAACAGGAAAGGTCAGGACGAGTGTTAAAGACAGAGGTGTCAAAAGTATTCACATTCATTACTCAGGTAGAAGTGTAGATATTAGAGTTTAAAAATACTCCTGTAGAAGTTGAAGTATCAACTCAAAAAAAAATGTTTTAAGTAAAAGTATAAAGTACTGGTTTCAAAACCACTTAAAGTATAAAAGTAATATAAGGGGGGGAAAACCATTAAGGCTAAAAGCCATTGAAAATGAATGCCTCTTAGTATAATGCAAATATATTAAAGAACCATATATGTGCACTATTGAGCATTAACATGTGTTTCAGAGAGCAAACACGTACAAACCAATAGGGTGTCGGAATGGTATTATGTTTATACTTCTCATCCAACCACAACCAAATTCACTCTATCCGGATGGCACAATTTAACTGGATAGTTTAAAAAAAACAAAAAAAAAACGAAATGAAATAGAGTAAGGCTGTTTTTAAAATGTAAGGAGTAAGAAGTACAGATAATTGCGTGAAGATGTAAGGAGTAAAAGTAAAAAAAACCTCTGAAAAATAATTACTCCAGTGAAGTATACATAACCAAAATTTCTACTTAAGTAAGGTAATGAGGTATTTGTACTTTGTTACTTGACACCTCTAGTTAAAGATTAGTTATACATGCTTTCAGAGACACTATAGTTGGCTCACAGACAGATTTCCATGCACTTACATGATGGAGTTACCATAGGCAGGAGAGAGGCTCACCAGCAGTTCTCATTTTCTTTTGTTTGAGACGTGTGAAGTGTGACTTTGGCAACAGCTGTGGGATTAAAGGGAATTCTACAAGCATCAAGCACTTTACTTTTCAAATCATGTGGCACAGTTAGTTAAACAGTTGTTTCCTCTAGCCATTTTTGTTTATTTATTTAAAATCTCTTACTCTTATTTGGCTCCAAATTTTGTAAGCAACAGATCTTGGATTTTTGTAAAATCTAGTCGTCATCAGAAGTGTCATCGTCACTTGATTCTTTAATCTGTTTCACCGGATAAAGGTTTCGATTTTATCATTTAACTGGTTCTCTAATTTCATTTTTGTCTGCGTTGTGTTTTTAAATTTTTCTGTTGAGCTTTTTATTCTGATCAGTAAGCGAAGCTATTTGGGATTCTGCATTACTGCGTCTACTTTCATCCCT
Source organism: Cololabis saira (assembly GCF_033807715.1). Taxonomy (NCBI): domain Eukaryota; kingdom Metazoa; phylum Chordata; class Actinopteri; order Beloniformes; family Belonidae; genus Cololabis; species Cololabis saira. The sequence continues at coordinate 514,190 of NW_026906198.1, read as the reverse complement.
CTAAAGATCTGAGGGAGTTTGAAGTGCTTTAGTTATTTTAACCATATTTAATACTAACTAAGTAACAAATAAAACTAACAAATATAACTATCGGTACCGTGATTACCATACATGTATTTAAAAGGACCAGTCAACTCTTTCTCTGACTCTCTTACTGAAAAACTTCCCAAAAACTTTCCATTTTCTTTCTGTAAGATCCCTCCAAAAAACTTTCAATTACACTTACTTTTACCCACAAATCATTTGCTAATTCTTCCAACCATCAGTCTACTTGAGCATACAAATCATTCCTGTTAATGTAAGAAGAGCGAGTCGATTCTTACTGAAATGAAATATACCTCATTTGGGAGAGCGAGTCATCTCCACTTATAAAATAAAAACAGTTCCTCTACATACAGTATATGTCTATTTCTCATAAATATCTCAGTGTTCCAACACTTACGGACCCCAAGTCCGGCATATGCTCATAAGTCCCACTGGACTATTCTTTTGGTACTCAGACCAACCATGGTCTGAGTACCAAAATTTCTCTCTTTAATGTTACCCGAGATATTAAACCTTTTTTTAGAAGAGCGAGTCAAATTCTAAGGCAGGATAAGCAAAGCATTTTCACAACACAATCAAATTCAAGTGTTATGAAATTGTCAGCATTCCTAAACATCTCTACAATAACTTTTCCCAATAACCCCTTGCTCACAACCACACAGCGGACTTACCTAAAGTTTCAGGATGACGTCAACCTTTTCTCTGGTACTCCAGTCCACAGACTTTCGACAACAACGCAGCAACAATAATTTGGGATTTTGCAAGTGGATCCCTTACCTTTTGAAAATTTAGATCGAAGTCACTGATTGTGTCGTTGGTCTGCAAAGACCAACGACAGAATTTCCATCAAAGGTCTATTGTCAATCCGGGTCCACAGCACCAAATTGTTGAGGAATTTACCAAACCATTTCAGAAGTCCGCTTTGTGGTATATGAGTTTATTCAGCCGGCGGTGAGCACGTCGACACAGACCAGGGGTCTGGTTGAAATGCTGACCCAGATTGATTTGGCCACAGGGTTTTTATACAAAAGTTCAATCAACAAAGACAGGAATAAACCAGCCTAGTGAGAGACAGTCAGAGGTGTGATCTTTCAGCTTTGGGACTACCCCTGAGTAGTCAGGAAGTCCATGTATGGTCTTCGTCTCTGCAGGGGCTGGAAGTCGGATCCACTCCCCCGGTGCCTGTCTCAGCAGGGATGCAAGACGCAGGAACTTGCGTGACAATGTCTTGAGCATTGAATGAGACTGGCGCTGCCTGCAAGTCCTCGTCCCGGCAGGGGTCCTCAGGAGCTGGAACTTGCATGACAATGTCTTGAGCGGGGTATGAGGCTGGGGCGTCGTTGTCCCTGCAGGGGTCACGTGCTGTTGGAATGCTTCATCAATGTCTATGTGTGTGTGTGCGTTTATGTATATGACTGTGTGTGTGTGTGTGTGTGTGTGTGTGTGTGTGTGTGTGTGTGTGTGTGTGTGTGTGTGTTGTGTGTGTATGTATATGTATACGTGCGTGTGTATGTACATGTCTGTGTGGCTATGTGTGTGTGTATTTGTGTGTGTGTGTGTATGTATATGTTTGTGTGGCTGTGTATGTGTGTGTGTGTGTGGCTCTGTGTGTGTATGTGTGTGTGTATATGTATATGACTAAGTGGCTGTATGTGTGTGTGTACGCGTGTATATGTATGTGTGGCTAAGTGTGTGTGTGTGTGTGTGTGTGTGTATGCATACGTGTAGCTATATGTGTGCGTATGTGTACATGTATGAATATATATATGTGTGTGTGAGTGAGTGTTTGTGTATATGTCTATGTGGCTATGTGTGTGGATATGGGAGTGTGTGTGTGTGTGTGTGTGTGTGTGTGTGTGTTCAGTGTTAATATATCAATATTTATTAATTAACTAAAAATAATGACGTTGTTTACTTTAACGTTACGTTACGTCACATTAACGGCAGTCCGCCCCTCAGCCAGTCCGAGGGTCGGCGGTCAAGCGGAACAATTAAGATATCAGGCTGCCAGGTTGTTTTTTGAGTAAAATACATTGAAGATGCTTTCAGGTGCGGCAAAACGTAAAAAGAAAAAAGATGAAGAGGAACAAAAGAAGAGACAGCGGGGGGCTATACAGAAGTTTGTGTCGGGCAGCTGCCCGAATGTGAACCTGCTCGTGTCAGCAGAGCCAGAGGCCGAGCCAGGCCCCGAGACGCGGCCCGAAGACGCGGCGGAAGACGCTGTGGCGCCATCAACATCGGCGCCACAGCCAGTTGCCAGTGACTCACAGAATGACAAAATGATGGAAGAACAGCAGCCGGATATCAGCCAGCCCAATATAGTTTTGACAGAGCCTAGACCCAGAAAGGGTATTGTCAACTATCCACCTGATCCTGCAAAGTGGGTCCAAATTGACGACAGGATGCGTGAGTACTTTGCACTAAACCATCCCTGTGAAAATATTGGAGATTTCTCTCCATCACAGAGGAAATATTGATTTTGAAGACATTATCGAGGACTTCGCCTCATCAAAACTCAGGAGTAAGCATCTGTAAATTTAAGTTTTCCATTAAAAAATCTAAATCTGAATAAGTAAAGTGAATAATGAAATCAAATGTAAAATGCATATAAATTAAATGTATAATATAGGGCTATACTTTCTACTATAATGAAATGAAATATGAGGAACAAACCAAGTATATTCAAATCTCAAACAGCTGTCTTTCATCTTATGTATACATTTTATTATTTCTCCACAAGATTGTGATAATCCTGTCATGACGTGTTTCTGCTGCGATGCTGAAAGCCGAAGATTATCCCTGAGTGGAGTATGTTAAATGGTTTCCTCAGTAAGTGCTGCTGGTTTTATTTATTATTATTTATTGTTGGACAGTTTGTAAATGGTCTTGATAAATGTGAAGGGTTCATGTTTGTCTTCTTGTTCCTGTACTTAATCACAGGTGTGAATATGGGTTCCAGGAGAATGGACAAGATTTTTTGTTCACCCAATTTAGGCTTGTTTTCCTTGGCTGTCTGAGCAGGTTAGTAAAGAAAAGAGTTTTCTTGGTTCAAACATAAGGTATGGATCAAGTTATGTAATGATTGGTAATTGTTCTACGATGTTTCTGTGATTAAATCTGCTTTTAGAATACAGTCTAGTAAAGAACACCGTCCAGAGAAACATCCAGACCAGTGGAGAGAACTGCTGAACAGTCCAAGACCAGGGGCCTTATGTACTAAGAGTACATAAGGCCCAAAAGAGTACAAAAAATGTGTGTTCGCCACTTTCAACGCTCACAGTCGGATGTACAAAGAATGACATGAACGTAGAAAGCTGCGGTCCTTCACTCACACATTGATGAAGAATTTTGGCAGCTTGGCCCCCTGCAGGGGGAGGTTGCCCCAGTCCTACCTCCTGCAGGGCTTTGAACTGGACTCAAGACCTTTTGAGGTAGCTCCAACTTGCTACCCAACTTCCTACCCCCCGGGCAGATCCCGACACCTGGAAGTTGGTTCAAACAGACATGAATCAAGAGAGCACCCCATGGGGTGATTTGGAGGTCTGTGACAGTCATGCCAAATGTCTGATAATGACATTTGGCCCGATTCACATCCGACTGTAAATTACTTTTTGTCTCTCGCCTGATTCGTGTATTCCTGCATTTTTTTGTTAAACTCCTTGTATAAGAATCTGGTTACAACGTCACTCGAGTCCCAGGGGAGTGCCGAGACTTCCAGCCCCCCACAGAGACAAAGACCATATACGGACTTCCTGATCCCTCAGGGGTGGTCCCAAAGCTAAAGGATTCACACATCTGACTGGCTCTCACTGGGCTGGTTTATTCCTGTAACTTTTGTATAAAAACCCTTTGACTGAACCCATCTGGGTCGACACATCAAATACAGACTCGATCTGTGCTGGTCATGTCGACCGCCGGCTTACTGATTAAAACCTCTCTATACCACGAGCGGACTTCTGAACTGGTTTTTGATAAATTCCTCAACAACATCAAGGCTGGTTCACGCACTTTTCTGGGGTTTTGTCCGTTGGCGACACTCACTGGTGATGCAGTGAAGTGCAGAATATGAGGAAACGTAACGTCAACAATAAATTCACGACCACGTGAAGGACATGACAGTCACCAGATGAATTACACAAGAGTGGAGCTGCAAAAATCTCACAATCAACCACATGATCTGAACAAACAACTAAAGGCAGGAGCTCAACGATGGAACCTGCAAATCCTGATGGAGCTTTGGCTCCGTTAGAGGAACCTGCTGATGGCAGGATCGGGAGCGAGTCCTTAGGCCCCACACCGATCTGCTGGTCCAGGACTAAGACTGAACCATCAGCTGGTTCAGGTACCAAGAGGATCTTCTGGATCTCTGCCCTAAACTGGACCAGCTGCTCCGGTTCAGACCAACATGATGCTTCAGCTGGAGCTGCCAGGTCGAACATCTGTCTGTCGTCATGACGACCGTATGGGAGGACTACTGGAGATAAAAGCCAGATCCTAAACATCCCATAACCGTGCCTGGACAGAAATACATTAAAATTAATTTTGCAGCAAAAACCGGTTCTGTAAAGTTGTCTTAAACACAAAAAAAAGGTGTCACGGAAAGGTTGGTTGTGAACTGATGTGATTCAGCAATGATGAAAGAAGTTTTTATTGAATGTTTAGGCAACTTTTAGAGTCTGGTATGGGGTCGGCTTCAGGTTCTGCAGGATCCAGAAAGTGTTTCTCCGGTGATGGACCGGTGTTGTGCCAAAAAAATGATTGCCTGCCAGAATCTGATTTCTTCTGATTTCTGGCCGCGGGAGCGCGCAGAGCAGCCCGTTGAGCGGGAGCGCTAAAACATCAGATTTTCAGATTACGAAACTCAAGAATGAGATCAAGTCATATTTAGGCAGAAACAACTTTTCATTAACTGTATTTGGCCTTCAATCAATATTTGGCAGGTAAAAAGACCCATTTTCAGGGGAGAAATCAGATTCTGGCAGGCAATCACTTTTTGGCACGACACAGGGATCTAGACCGGTCTGTCCTCCTGCGGATGCAACAATCCGAGTTACAGCAACTCTTTATTTCTCACGTTTGCACCTCGATAATCCCGTCGGCACAAATTGTCTTTATTTCTGCAGCGGAGGAATCAGATTGTGATGCTTCATGTTTTAAATATAAATTCATGTTGTTCACGTTGTTATACTTATGAGAGAGGTGATCGCGGACATCCACAATGTGTAAGACTAAATATAAACGTGTACATTGGTCTTAATCCGTTATTATAATATGCATGACAATAAAGTGGAACGAGGAGCCGTTTTTCATCCACCAAAAATTCTGCTGTCGGTTCTTAAATTACAAACAAGAAAAGCAGAGTGTAATGATGCATTAACGCTGCCCACAAACATTCACAAACCCGTACGATCATAATAAAACCACAACTCAACGCAACGCAACGCAAAGAACACCATAATGTAGGTGTCAAACTGAATCCCAGAACGGCCGGTGTCCTGCATGTTTTAGATGTTTCCCTGCTTTAACACACCTGATTCTAATTAATCATCGTCACCAACTTGTCATCAAAGGCTGGATAGTTCTGTTGATGACACAGTCACTTGTATCATGGTGCAATGAAGCAGGGAAACATCCAAAACCTGCAGGGACACCGGCCCTAGGACTGGAGTCCGACACCAGCTGAAATCGGAAGAAATGCCCCAAAATGAATTATTTATTCCAGCTCAGAGCCGATTTTTTTTTATTTGTTTTACCGGTTTTTGCACATTTCTTGTTAGGATGAGCGGTTTTTAATGGATAATTATCTTCATTATCATATTCAAACATATTTGAGGGAGGAGACGGGGCGGAGTGTTGTGCTCCCGCATGTGCGCTCAAATCCACGCTGATTGGGATGTACAGAGAAACCTGCGTGGATTTGGGCGAACGCACAGTTTTGTTCATCTGAATTTTTGCGTTCATGTGGATTCCACGCACGGTTTCACGTTGAAATCCACGCACTCTTAGTACATGAGGCCCCAGGAGCTGAGAGTCCATCTCCATGAAAATAAACATCTTTACCACTACAGCACACTTTGTCTTACTGCAAATTTGATTGGTCTTTGTAGATTTGACTTCTTATTTAACTATTCAATTTAATCAACACATTTAATTAAGATTTTCTGCAAAATGCAATAGCTTAAAACATTTATCTTATTTTACTCTGTTTACATAGCAATGCTGACACCTATTGGTGATTTACTGGTACTAATACCTTAACAATCCATGTTGCAGCATCCTTTGCCGGACACCGGAACCTGCAGTGTGGGAGTGAGGGGGGCAGGGTAACAGCCCGGGCAGGCGGGGGAGAAGGTTTGTCCGTCAAGACTCCTCTCCCTGGCCCTGCCCCTTTTCAACCCTTCCCCGACCCTGCACCCCAACCTGGGACTTGATGATTGGGCCGGAGCTTCGGGAGCTGCGTGCTGGCCTGCGGTCCCCACCCCTGGTCATCCCGTTGCTGCTTCCACCTGCCTGCTGTGCTGTTGCCGTCCCTGACCCACCAGTCTGGCCCTCGGCAGGAGGGTCCCCCCTTACGAGCCTGGTCCTGCTCAAGGTTTCTTCCCTCCTAAAGGGGAGTTTTTCCTTGCCACTGTTTGGCTTAAGGTTTTTCTCCCACTAGGGGAGTTTTTTACCTGCCATTGTTTATGTAATAACTGCTCGGGGGTCATGTTCTGGGTATGGGTCTCTGGAAAGCGTCTAGAGACAACTCTGTTGTATTAGACGCTATATAAATAAAATTGAATTGAATTGAATTGAACAATGACACTCGCAATCGATGAGATAAGGATAATTTAATAGCATTTAATAAAGCGGTGTAATAATGTATAAATAATAAAATTCAAAAAATAGTCTGATAGACTGTTTAATATACAACACATGACTTATTTTGGAATACAAAAAACCAACTTGACTATGACTATGCTATGTAAAATGTGAATTAACTTTTATTAGTAACTTTGGTAAGTTTAAGATTTCAATTCATAAATAACATCGATGGAGGGGGGCCCAAAAATCACAGTCTGCCTAGTTTAGTCCATTTATTTAATCCGGCTCTGACCGTAACTCTGCTCAATTACTTGCACAAGCACCTGGAGGGCAAAAAAACCCATGCAAGGCTTTTATTTGTACAGTTTTCGTCAGCTTTTAACACAATACAGCCACATATTTTGGCTGACAAACTACTGTTGGATTTTAATCTTGATGCTGGATTCGTGAAATGGGTGTTGGATTTCCTAACTTGTCGGCCTCAGGCAGTCAGAGCAAATGGAGCCCTTTCCCTGTCTTCCACAGGCTCACCACCCATGCAATTTGGGTTTCGACCAAAACATTCCACCGATACAGCATGTTGTTATTTTCTCTAAGGCCACGATTTTATCCCATATTTTTTACTGTTTGTCTTCATGGTCACAGGCCAAATCATCAGTTTTAAACCCTCTTAGATCTTTGCACAATCAGGCTTTGAAAATTCTTGATAGAAAGCCACAACGTTTCCATCATTGCCACATATTGTTAAAACTTAAAATTTTAAGCTTTGATAATTTAATCAGGTAACCCAATATCCGCCTGGTACACAAAATCCTGCACGATGCTGCCAAACCCCCCCTAAAGGCCTATGTTCAGCCACGCTCTCAATCGACCAGTAGAGTGCTAAGGTCTGTCTCCAGGGGTGAGTGCAGTGCCGAAAAGGAAGTCCGCCTTTTCTTAATCAGCTTTTTCATATAAAGCTATTAAGGAGTGGAATGGGCTCCCGGACAATCTAATGAACATGGCTGACTTCCATAGTTTTTCTAGGGCCGTCAAAAAGTGGCTTTTGGATAGTCAGTCCTGTTCTCATTGAAAATACCGGACGGGTATTTGGCCATCAGATGGTTCCCTTGTGGGTACCACCTGATGGCATTTGGATTTTCTGATTTATTTATCTTGACCCAACCTTATTTTAGGTTCAATTATTCTAATCTGTTATTTTAATCAGTCTGTAGTTTGCACTAAGTGCTTTAAATGTTAACATTTTATTGTGGTTTCAGGACATTGTACAGTAGTCTGTTTCTTGTATTTGCATTTGAATACTGTCATTGTAAACCCTAATGTGTAGTATTTATGTTAGTCAAGGACTACAGATGGAAATTAGCTTGTGGCTAACTTTGGTGCAGCCATCTTTTTAATGTACCTGCACATTGTCCTTTAAATAAATACATAAATAAATAAATATCTGGGCACAATCATTGATAAGGACCTGAGGTATGACCTCAATACATCTGCCATTTGCAAAAAGGGCCTGCAAAGACTTTATTTTCTGCGCAGATTGAACACTTTTAATGTGGAGAAAACACTAAGGGGTAAATCCACAAAAGGATTGTGCGGCTTTTGCGGCCACTAAACCAGTGCAAATGACACAAAAAGAGAGCGTCTAATTCACAAAGCACCCGCAAAGGGCGAATTGCATCACAAACTGCGCTGCCAAGCAAATAGTGGCATTGTGCGCCTGTGCCATTTGCATGCATGTAAATTGGGTAATATTCATACATTCGGCGCAAAATTGCCCCCTTTCCATGCAAATAAGCCTCATTGTAAAAACCGTCTAATTCACAAAGGCCAGCGCAATTTGCCACACGCAAAAATAGTGGAGCAAATACCGTCTTTTGGAAGCGTGTATTAAACTGCGCGCAAACTCCTCACTCCCCATCTCTCTGTTTCTCTCTCTCTTCAATGTCATTCAAGCCTGTGTGATACTCAATGATATTAAGGGTGAAATCTATAGTCAGACATGACTGTGTACACAGTCAGATCAAGTGGGGTTGTGGACTTCTCTCGGATTTAAAAATAAAAATAACAGGAGCTCAGGATTCATCCATAAAGGGGCTGCTTTATTACAAACAATTCCACCATATAAACATATAAATTTAGAATGTGTGTGTTTAACAGCTTAATAATGTCATCACATATCACAACATATATCAGACTTATAATAAAATAGCGCTGATCGTGTCCCTGTGAAGCTTAGCGTCAGACAGGACTCTCAGCTGCTGCTGGAGATGCAGCCGCGGTGAGTGGGCTTGCCACCCGTCCCTTGAAATACGGAATTGTTACGTAATTCGGAATTAGAATTCATATAAAACGAGAGATTCAGTCTCTCTTCCGACTTCCAAGTGGGAGGCGGACCTCTCTCTTAATACTGACCAGTTTTCTTGGTCACAAATATGCTTAAACACGTTTACTATGACTTAAAAACCCAAACTTACAACTTATACAGTACAAAGTTCTTCATAGAATACATTATACTGGACAAAGGATGTTCCAGATGGGCTTTTTCACCTCTAATATCTGTTCATCGTGCACAGATAACACCCCAGATAATTATATGCATGCTTTATGGTTCTGTACACCGGTACAGAGGTTCTGGAAGGAGATTTGTGAGGATTTATCCACATGGATCAACTACAGAATCCCAGTGTGCCCCACGGTATGTATCTTAGGTCACCTGGGAGACACTCAAATAGAACCTGATTGGACACACCGGGTTCTCACTGCCTTATGTATCGCAAAGAAAACCATTCTAGTAAATTGGAAACAAAAATCCAGTTTATGTATCAATCATTTTAGGAATCTTTTATCAGACCATATTAGTAGTGAGATAATGTCTGCCTCCACTGAACAACATTCGGCTGAATTGCGCTCTCTGTGGTCCCCGATTATTGGCTTCGTTACCTAGTGGGGGCGGGGGGGTGGTGATCTCGTAGCCCTTGGGGTTGGGGGTCGGCTTGGGGGGTCTGGGGCGCCGGCCTCTGGTGGCCCCTGGGGGGCGGTGGGGGGGGCCGTGGGGCCCTGTCCCTGGCCGGTGGGGGCCTTGGGGGCCTGTGGGGGGGGTTGCCTCATGGCGGTGGGGGAGGGTGGCTGGGGGGGCTCGGGCGGGGGGCTGTGGCTTGGGCGTCTCCGGGTCTCCCGGGGGGGGCTGGGCCGTGGACGTGGGGGCCCCACTCGGAGGGCCCGGCCCTGCCTGGGTGGGGGGTGGCTGTCTGCGCTGGGGGGGCATTGCTGCCTTGGTCCTCCGTCGCTGGGCGGGGGCCGAGTGCCCCTGCGGATGTGGGGACTCCGTGACCCTTGGGGTGTCCTTGGGGTGGCCTCGGGGGGGGGTGGGGCCGGGTCGGGGGATCGGGCCTCCCCTGACCGGGGGGTGCACGGGCGGGCGCGGCGGCGGGGTGGAGCCATTCCCAGGTGTCTATGTCTTATGTTGTCAGTATGAATGGGAGGATGTTGGACCGTTTCCCCCTCCGTCTGGGGGCTCCCGCGTCGGCGGCTGGGGCGGCTCTGTCTCTCCGGGCAGGCTGGCCCTCTGCCGGGTGGGGGTCGTTGGCCTGAAGGGTGAGGGCCTCCTGGCCGCGTGTCCGGCCCGGACCGGGTGGCCGGGGATTGCCTGGGTCGCGGTCCGCTGCCGCGGGATCCCTGGCTGCTTCTTCCCGCGCCGTGGGGGCCCCGCCCGCGGACCCCCTCGGCCGCTGCCGGGGGGGGGGGGGGGCCTCGCAGGCGGTGGGTTGCCTCCCTCCTGCTTCTCCCCTCTGTGGGGTCGCCGGTGGCCTGGGTTCCGGGCTCTTCCGTGTCGGCCTCTGGTCTCGCGGGTGGTGGGGTTGCTCCCCCCCTCCCCCACTATAGATACACTTCAGGTAGAGCTTTGTTTGGTTTATTACACACACACACACACACACACACACACACACACACACACACACACACATATAGCCACTTAGTCACATGCATATACACAAACATACACAGCCACACAAACATATACATACACACACACACACACACACACACACACACACATACGCATGATCATATACATACACACACACACACATAGACATACACATTGGCTTGTTCACCTGCATGCTGGCTCTCTAGTTTTTGGGGTTAGGTAGCGGTAGCGGTAGCTTAGCTCAGACTGCGATCAGATCTCAAGATTTAGGTCGATTGCTGTTGTTGTTTTGGTTGGCTCCGTGCCGGTTTCGTGTTTTGTTTGTGGTTTTTTGTTGCAGATTTCCAGTGCGTGTTTCCATGTGTTCCTGCTTCCTGGATTGGCAGTGGATGTCGTCTGTTGTTTGTTTCTTGTATAGACCACACATGCTCAAATATAGATGTCCATCACCCATCCTGTAAACTAATGTCAAAACTAATGTGAGCTTGGAGATGTTTCATCGTGTCCTTCTCTCTGGTCGGACTCTGTCAAAGGAAACTATCTAACCAGCAACACCCACCAGTGTCCCACTGTGATTCTGTGTGGATTATAAAAGTACAGTGAATGTGTTTGAAATTGAGAACTGTAGTGAAAAGTAAAATGTTTGAAGTTTAGATCTTAATATTTCAATATTTGTACAGTTAAATTGTTTGAAATTGAGCATGTTTTTCAGTGATTGTAGTCCCGAAGAGGGGTATGTGAGGTATTAGGATAAATTATGGAAGAATTAATTTTTACAGTTTCTGCAACACAGAACCTGAAGTGAAAAAATGAACACCTTATTCCTGGAGGCTCTACTGTAGAAACGGTTATGGGTGTAACTTCCAGTTAGACGCCGGAAGTAGCATAACGCCATTGACTAACCACGGCAGCTGAGCGCGAACAGCGGTTTATTTTAAAGCAATTTTCTTTCAATCAAGCAGAGAAGTTACGATTTTGTTTTCTGACATTTAATGTTTAACATATTTATCAACAGTAGCATTTACTAAAATGTCCTTGCGGAGCTCGGGTACGTCGTGTTGTGGAGGAAAACCTGCATCCTACTTTGTGGCTGGGATCCGACAAACCACCGGAGGAGAGACGTCGAATCCTCAGAAGATTGACAGGAATGTCATGAGAATATCAGGTATGATTTCAGGTTAATGTCATGAGAATATCAGGTGTGATTTCAGGTTAATGTCATGAGAACAGCAAGTATGATTTCAGGTTAATGTCATGAGAATATCAGGTATGATTTCAGGTTAATGTCATGAGAACATCAGGTATGATTTCAGGTTAATGTCATGAGAATATCAGGTATGATTTCAGGTTAATGTCATGAGAACATCAGGTATGATTTCAGGTTAATGTCATGAGAATATCAGGTATGATTTCAGGTTAATGTCATGAGAACATCAGGTATGATTTCAGGTTAATGTCATGAGAATATCAGTTGTGATTTCAGGTTAATGTCATGAGAATATCAGGTATGATTTCAGGTTAATGTCATGAGAACATCAGGTATGATTTCAGGTTAATGTCATGAGAATATCAGGTATGATTTCAGGTTAATGTCATGAGAACATCAGGTATGATTTCAGGTTAATGTCATGAGAATATCAGGTATGATTTCAGGTTAATGTCATGAGAACATCAGGTATGATTTCAGGTTAATGTCATGAGAATATCAGTTGTGATTTCAGGTTAATGTCATGAGAATATCAGGTGTGATTTCAGGTTAATGTCATGAGAATATCAGGTATGATTTCAGGTGTATGGAGGACACAGCATTGTAATATTTGTCTGGTAATGACAACCTTTAGTATTATTTATTATTAGTTTCTGTGCAGTTAAAATACAAAGTGTGTTTATGGCACGGACTGCAGGGCAGCATTAGAATAAAAATACAATAGTTTCACTACAGACGTGTTGATAAGAAAAATGTTTTTTGTTAATTCAATTTTAAATCGTAGCTGTGATAATGTACCGGGTTTTTCCTAAACTTCTGGAGGGCTTAGGTGATGTGGTTGCAGGTCTTCCCCCAGGTACATTTGATGAGGGGGCTGGGGGTGTTATAATGGTAGGGAAAACCCTAATGTATCATATCTTATCTTAATAATTGTGTACTGTATTGCTCCCTCAGATGAGCCTGACCAGATGGATCAGATTGAGGAGCTGTGCTCAACACCAAAGCTTCATGTGATGCCCAAACACAGTGGTCAGACCCAGGGACCACACCTATTCTATTATTTACGTGCTGGAGATGAGGTGATGGGTCACTGTGGTTTCACAGTTAGAGACTTGCTGGAGGAGCGTAGGGTGAAGCTAATCATTCCAGCATTCACACGCAAAGGATGCCAGCTGACCAGTAAGGAGGTCACTCACACACGCCGCATTGCTCATGCCCGCATTCATGTTGAATAAGGCACCTGAAGGTGTACAAGATTCTTTCTCAAACAGGGCCAATTAACTTTGTGCCCAAAATTGACAAAATGCTCAAGATTTGTGCTGGTTTAGTGAATTTAAGAGCTGAGTTTATTTCAAGTGAAAAGTGAGAAGACATTTAATATTGCACTTAAACATACTAACATATTTCATTCATTTAACATTTTCTGAAAACAATTGAGGTCCAGCTGCAATTGTTATTTTTTTTAGGAAATAAAAGTCCAAATACTGTGATTTCAGCTTGTCAGGTGTGAATATTTTCTTGTTTCTTAAGTCATCCGACAGTAAACTGAATCTCTCTCACTTAAGACACAAATGTAATGTGCTTTTGTTAAACAATATTTTTGTGTTAAAATGTTTTGATTCATGTCCCTATATTATATGTCCTAATATGTCAGGAGGGGATCTTTCAGGTTCTGTTTTTAATAAAACTGAAAACAAAAATGAAGTCTGTTGTACTGTTTTCCCCCTAGCTTTATACAGATGGGCAGAGCTGAATCTTCTTTGCAACAAATTCACCTACAAAAGTTGGAAGCATGTGTGAAAAGTTCTGGAGGTGTTTCATGTACACACATCTGAAGTCTTTGTCAAATGAAATTTGGAACTCCAGGTGCTCAGTTGGTGTCCAGATAACCAGCTTGCAGCCCCAGGCACATCACTGCCAGCTGGACCTGAAAGAATACATATAAAAGATGGCTTACAGTTTGTCTTAATGAAGGTTCACAAGTAGCCTACCTGTCACATTAGTTCGTGAGAGATTATCTCTCCACTCCGTTACATATTCCATATGTACGGGGAATGACCCCCCTGCTGTCAAGGTACGTGGATATTTCTTTAAGACACACCGGTTTGCCCGGCCACACCCCCAGGTTTACCTATAAAGCACCTGTGCTGGCGTGTAATCAGTGATAGTTTGATCGAAACATGTCTCCGAGCGGCCTAAAAAGCTGGAGAGATAGTCTCTCACTCAGAGAACCAAGGTTACAAAGTAACCAAACGTTCTCTATCGTATCGAGATTATCTCTCCACTCCGTTACATATTCCATATGTACGGGGAACTCTTTAAGACACCCGGTGAGGAGACGGTGCAGCCTGCAAGCCCAGTACACCGAAAAGTGACATCTCCTATTCTTCTTCTATTAACATACCAATCGGTAGGCCCCGTAAGACGCAAAGGCCAAGCCTGAGAGGCAGACGGGCCTCTCAGGACAGTCTGCAACTTGCAAGATGATATCCAGCCTGGTGAACCCCGCACTCCACCTCCCTCATGGCGTGCTTCTCCAGAAGGGAGGACGACTCCTCCCGCAGAGCCTTTGCACTTTGAGGGTTGATCACAGTAGTGAAAGTGGCCAACCTCACCAGAGGGGGTCTGTGAGAAACTGTGAGGGTCTGTGAGGGGGTCTGTGAGAAACTCCCCCCCAGCGAGGTGACATTCCATGTCCCCACTGTGAGGGTTTTAAGTCCAGGGATTGGGTCATCGAGGCACCCCGCCACGACTGCTACCCAGCCCACATTGCACCGGCCTTTCATGGACCTTCCTGCGGGTGGTGGGCCTACAGGAAGGCGGGCCCACGTCGCCGTTTCGGGCTGAGCCCGGCCGGGTCCCACGGGCAAAGACCCGGCCACCAGGCGCTCGCCAGCGAGCCCCGACCCCAGGCCTGGCTCCAGGGCAGGGCCCCGGTGACGCCGATCCGGGCGACGTAACGGTCCTTGATGTATTCCTCCTCATGATTGGCGTTTGTGAACTCCTAAACCCGCTCCTAAACCCGAATCGCGCAAACCCGAAGCGCATGATGAGATGAGGTCTCTCCTCCTCCTCCATTTTTGCACAAATTGATTAAACCAAAACAAACTAAGCAAACGTAATTCATTTGGTAGATAGAGTCCAGTTACTACAGAATAGCCTACAGTTCAGTTGGCCTAACGTTACACTCCCCGAAAAAGTGTCGGGTCTGACACATCCACAGCATTAATTATGCAGGGCAGGCTGCGAGAGTGCGGATGGGTTTTATTATAATTTACACATTCACCGGCTAGTTTGCAAAATAACCGTTTTTCTACATTAACCGTAACATATATATACATACCAACAACCATTATTCATTGCATTATTACATTTGTGGGAAGTTATTACAACATTGAAAGTTGAAGATTTTCACTTCCCCACAAACGTAATAAATCTCTACAAACTTAATAGTTATTACATTTGTGGGAAATCGCGTGTTACGTTTGTAGTAGGTAGCGACTATTACGTTTGTGGGAAATGTATTACATTTGCAGGATTATTACATTAAAAGCTGCATATTTTTATTACGTTTGTGGTTTATTACGTTTGTGGGCATTATTACATTGGCAGGTGTTACAGACGGCCTCTCTTCTTTTTCACTTTTCTCTGTTTTCGGCCACCAGAAGCCCCTGGGTCGCCCGGAAAAGCATAACTCCTCTTGTGTGGTGCGGCGATTGGCCCGTGCCCGCTGCAATGACTGAGCTGCATATGAACCGAACATGGCTGAAGGTTCCACAGGCAACTCAACCAACAGTCCTGAGCACTTTGCTGGGGCCGAGACTGGGACAGCCGTAGGTGGCGTCTAGCAACCCAAGAGGATGCTAAGGCTCTGCCTGTAGCCACCCACCTGCTCCTTTATCATTGAAGAGAGGGGAAGCAGACCGAAGCTCACCGCAATATTGGAACCCCCAGAAACCTCCTGCACCTCTTTGGACAGGCCAAGCAGATAGAGGGACATAACAGCCCCTGTATCCGTCAGACGGGTCTGAGTAACCATAGCCCCTGTGCAGCTTAGCAAGCAGGCTATCCATGACTCCAGCTGGGACAGGCCCACGAATGTGCCGGTGGGAGAGGGTAGCAGACACGCTGCCGTCACCATGAATGTACCGGTGGGAGAGGGGAGCGGACACGCTGCCTTCACCACAAATGTACCGGTGGGAGAGGGGAGCGGACACGCCGCCCGCACCACAAATGTACCGGTGGGAGAGGGGAGCGGACACGCTGCCTTCACCACAAATGTACCGGCGGGAGAGGGGAGCGGACACGCTGCCGTCACCATGAACGTGCCGGTGGGAGAGGGGAGCGGACACGCTGCCGTCACCACAAATGTGTCGGTGGGAGAGGGGAGCAGACACGCTGCCTTCACCACAAATATATCAGTGGGAGAGGGGAGCGGACACGCTGCCTTCACCACAAATGTGCTAATGGGAGAGGGGAGCGGACACGCTGCCTTCACCACAAATGTGCTGGCTGGAGAGGGGAGCGGACATGCTGCCGTCACCACGAACGTGCCGGTGGGAGAGGGGAGCGGACACGCTGCCGTCACCACAAATGTGTCGGTGGGAGAGGGGAGCAGACACGCTGCCTTCACCACAAATATGTCAGTGGGAGAGGGGAGCGGACACGCTGCCTTCACCACAAATGTGCTAGTGGGAGAGGGGAGCGGACACGCTGCCTTCACCACAAATGTGCTGGCTGGAGAGGGGAGCGGACACGCTGCCGTCACCACGAATGTGCCGGTGGGAGAGGGAAGCGGACACGCTGCCGTCAGCACGAATGTGCCGGTGGGAGAGGGGAGCGGACATGCTGCCATCACCACAATTATGTCGGTGGGAGAGGGGAGCGGACACGCTGCCGTCACCACGAATGTGCCGGTGGGAGAGGGGAGCGGACACGCTGCCATCACCACAATTATGTCGGTGGGAGAGGGGAGCGGACACGCTGCCTGCACCACAAATGTGCTGGTGGGAGAGGGGAGCGGACACGCTGCCGTCACCACAAAAGTGCCGGTGGGAGAGGGGAGCGAACACGGGGCTTCAGAGTCGGAGGGAGAAACGAGAGGAGAAACGAGAGGAGAGAGAGCTGGATCCATCTGAGGGAGAGGCCCGCAGGCAACACGCCCCCTGTCATTCAAGTTCAAAAACCTGCAACATGACACAGACCACTTGTGCACAGCTTCTGGTGAAGTAAACTGTCTGCACACCAGTTCCCCGAAGTCAGGTAGGAGGGGCACCCATACCGGTACGGGGCGAACCTCCCCGCCCTCCTTAAGCCAAGAGGTGGGCGCCATAATGGTTGTCGCGTCACCGAAAGAGGGGAACCTGCCCGCTTCCCCTTTCTTTTTTTTTCTCTTTTTTTTTTTTTTTTTTTTTTTAATTTATTTATTTATTTATTTATTTATTTATTTTTTACTGGAGAAACGCTCTACAGCGGGCCTCTCTGGTACGTGCAGACAAAATAAAACAATCCATGCACGACTGGGCTTCTCTGGCGCTTAACACGGACTTATCACTCTCACACCGGCGTTTCCTCACGCTGTAGCGGAGGCAGACGGGTGTCGGCTCGACCGGAGCCGCGTCTTCACACCCGCTGTCAGCCGACTTAAACAGTCTGCACACCATGCGGGCCCCACCGAGCGCGTCAACTCACGCAGCATGGGCAATATTCTTGGAAGGGGGTATCACGGTCGCCCTGACCGGAAGACCAGCACGGATCCAACCGGGCGCGTCAACTCACGAGGCATGAGCAATACGCCGGAAGGGACCGGAGATCAGCACGGATCCAACCGGGCGCGTCAACTCACGGAGCATGAGCAACACGCCGGAAGGGACCGGAGACCAGCACGGATCCAACCGGGCGCGTCAACTCACGGAGCATGAGCAATACGCCGGAAGGGACCGGAGACCAGCACGGATCCAACCGGGCGCGTCAACTCACGGAGCATGAGCAATACGCCGGAAGGGACCGGAGACCAGCACGGATCCAACCGGACGCGTCAACTCACGAGAGCATGAGCAATACGCCGGAAGGGAATCACGGTCGCCCTGACCGGAGATCAGCACGGATCCGACCGGGCGCGTCAACTCACGAGAACATGAGCAATACGCCGGAATGGGGATCACGGCCGCGTTTGTATCTGTGTGTTTTCTGGAGAAGAAGAAGGGAAACAGCAATCCAGGGAGGCTGCCCGAAGACAGACGCCCAACCACAGCTATGGTGGGTAAGTGGATCCGCTGCACCCACACACACTTCTCTCGCAACACGGATCGTCTCTTAGACTGCACCTTGACTCAGGTGGAGATCAAACAATCACTGATTACACGCCAGCACAGGTGCTTTATTCATGGGTATCAGTCACGTGACATTTTTTGTTGTCAGCGCCATCTTGAGGACCGACCGGGGACCTTCACGTCGCGCAGCCAATATGACGTCTCACCTAATAACTCACTTAACTCCCGAAGAACAGCAACGGTATCAACAGAAAATTGACACTTTAGGTTTCGATCCGTATATAATATCTAATCAATTACTGACTCCACTCCAGTCTGCCAAAAACCTGCCAGATTTGTCGTTTGCGGACATATATATCTACCTGGTCCACAATCCTTCTCCATACACCGGCGAAACTCTCAAAGCTTTTAAAAGTACCAAAGCTTACCGCTACTTCACATCAGAATGGGTTAAAGATGCCAAACTTCATCATGTGGAGGCCAAAAAAATGTTCGTGGTAATAGGAAAGGTAAGTGACAGTCTGTTGGTGAATAGCATAAGCATTGAATTGCCAGTAATGCACAGGATACGTCTATGTAATGAAAAGTAAGAAGGCAGTTCACTTTTTCATTAACGTTACTACTCTAGAAAGTAAAAGCATATCATCTTGTCACCATTAAACTTTATTAAAACATAAAATATGATTTATTATATTATTAATGCAAATGTTCATCTTGCTAGTTGTACAGAATAACGTTATGCATGTTTACATCTCAAACTAAATCTAGCCAGCTAAGCTGTAGTTTGCTAACTTTACTTTTGTTGTAAATTGCAGGTGAAGCATTCTCAGAGCATCAATGCAACCCAAACACAGCCCTGGATCACAGTACAGGAAGATGGGACTGTTCTCATGGCTCATTGTACCTGCAAGGCAGGTTTAGGAGTGTGAAGTGTGTTCTCATGCAGCAGCCCTGATGTATTGTGTTTTGGCTGCTGTTGATGTCAGGAATGGGCAGGCTTGCACCCAGAAGCCCTGTGCATGGGCCCAGCCAAGTGGGCAGTCTGTCCAAGATGTCCAATATGCAGAGATTCGCAACATCAATTTTAGACATAAACAAGACCTCCATCAGGTTCAAAGCCCTGGTTTTGCCGATGTACGACCATCTGATGAAGAGTGCAAAATGTTTTTTGAGATGCTTCATAGCAGTGAAATGCAGGAGTCCAAGCCAAAGAAAAGTGCCATCCTTTCTGTGATCGAAGGCCATTCCCACAGGTACTTTTGCAGTTAACAAAGTCATTAAAATGAGCTCCAGCTAGCTGCAACATTACTGATGAATAATTTGATAACTGATCAATAATCTTATTCCAATAACATGATGTATAGGATATTCAAATGGTCATTCTGCACAAAGATTACTTTTAGTTTTGCTTTGTGAAATATATATTGAGACTCATACTTTTGTGTGTGACGACATCCACTGCCAATCCAGGAAGCAGGAACACACGGAGACACACGTCAAGCACTGGAAATCTGCAACAAAAAACCACAAACAAACCACGAAACCGGCACAGAGCCAACCAAAACAGTAACAGCAATCGACCTAAATCTTGAGATCTGATCGCAGTCTGAGCTAAGCTATCGCTACCGCTACCTAAACCCAAAAGCTAGAGAGCCAGCATGCAGGTGAACAAGCCAGTGTGTATGTCTATGTGTGTGTGTGTGTGTATGTATATGATCATGCGTGTGTGTGTGTGTGTGTGTGTGTGTGTGTGTGTGTGTGTGTGTGTGTGTGTGTGTGTGTGTGTGTGTGTGTGTGTGTGTATGCATGTGACTAAATGACTATATGTGTGTGTGTGTGTGTGTGTGTGTGTGTGTGTGTGTGTGTGTGTGTGTGTGTGTGTGTGTAATAAACCAAACAAAGCTCCACCTGAAGTGTATCTATAGTGGGGGAGAGGGGGGAGCAACCCCGCCACCCGCGAGACCAGAGGCCGACAAGGAAGAGCCCGGAACCCAGGCCACCGGCAACCCCACAGAGGGGAGAAGTAGGAGGGAGGCAACCCACCGCCTGCGAGGCCCGCGGGCGGGGCCCCCACGGCGCGGAAAGAAGCAGCCAGGGATCCCGCGGCGGCGGACCGCGACCCAGGCAATCCCCGGCCACCCGGTCCGGGCCGGACACGCAGCCAGGAGGCCCTCACCCTTCAGGCCAACGACCCCCACCCGGCAGGGGGCCAGCCTGCCCGGAGAGACAGAGCCGCCCCGGCCGCCGATGCGGGCAGGCGCACCCGTCCCCCACGAAAGTGGCCCTCCAAGACCAGAGGGGCGCCCCGCCGTACAGGCAGCAGGGGGGACCGGAGACGGGCCCGGAGAGAGGGAACCCCCCAACAAGGCGACACCCGCGCAGGCCCGACAACGGAGGGCCCCAGACCCAGGCATCCCATTCATTCATCCATTCACCTATCCGATACCTATACTAATAATAATATAATATACTATACATAATAATAATAATAATACTAATAATAATACTAATAATAATAACTAGAAAATTTCTGGAAATTTTGATATGGGCATGCCCTACCGCCCATTCGTCCCCTCTTGCTGCTTTGGTTTGGGGCTGTAGTGGTTGTGTTTAGGGTGGTTCTATGTCAGTTTGAGGTGTTTTTACGCTTGTATTTCATTCATTCCTGTGCTCCCAATAGTTATTAATGGGGCGCGCTTTTTGGCATCTAGCGTTGCCACGGTAACGCTTTTGACTGAGAATAGTAATGCCCATCGAGGCAAGATGGAGACGCATCTAATGATGTATGCCGTGCATGGGTGCACGTTCCGGTTCAGGCTACGTTAACGGATAGGTTTTTTTTTCACCATGGTACAAAACCCCATCCGAATGAATGGGGCCATTTGGCCTGGATTTTGACATAAAATTTCCTTAAATCCCAGCTTCATGAAATTTGAGTATGTTGAAGTCCACAGCGTGCCGAGTCGGGGAACATTTGTACGATGTCTCTACGATAACCTGTTGCCTAGCAACAAGCGTCCAAAGTCAAACGGAAAAAAAAAAAAAAATGAAAGGTCAATATCACAAAAACTGTAATACTTGGCATAATGAGCTTGTACGTACCATTAGGGACAATCGGGCCGAGTGTTTGAAAGTTTGAACGATGTCTCTACGATAAAGTTCGGCCGAGCAATAAGCGTCGGAATTTTCGCCTTTTTTTTTGCTTTTTGGCAACTAGCGTTGCCACGGTAACCCCTATTACGGAGAAAAGTAATGCCCATCGAGGCATGATGTAGACGCATCCAACGATGTATGCCATGCATGGGTGCACGTTCCGGTTCGGGCCGCATTAACGGTCGAAAAAAAGTGCGGAATAAGAATAAGAAAAGGGAAACCTGTTCTAGATACTAATATATCGCCTTCATTTTCATGTTTTTCCTCATTTTTCCGGCCGTGTTTTAGTTTTTGGGGATTTTTTTTTTCCACATCCGAGCGGGGTCATGCTGTACACCCGCTGGTGCGCAGTGGGACTTTTGCGACTTTAGCTTGTTAGCAAAATGCTAGCAACATTGCCCTTTGGGCCATTCTGGACGATTGCAATATGGTCATGCCACTACTTGGCATGCCCATAATAATAAGAAGAAAAGGGAAACCTTTCTAGATACTAATTTAACGCCTTCATTTTTCAGGTTTTCTCGGCCGTGTTTCATTTTTTGGGGATTTTTTTTTTCCACAACAGAGCGGGGTCATGCTTTACACCCGCTGGTGCGCAGTGGGACCTTTGCGACTTTAGCATGTTAGCGAAACGCTAGCAACATTGCCTTTTGGGCCATTCTGGACGATTGCAATATGGTCATGCCACTACTTGGCATGCCCATAATAAAAATAAAAATAAGAAAAGGGAAACCTTTTCTGGGTACTAATTTACGCCTTCATTTTCATGTTTTTCCTCATTTTTTCGGCCGTGTTTTACTTTTTGGGGATTTTTTTTTTCCACATCAGTGCGGGGTCATGCTGTACACCCGCTGGTACGCAGTGGGACTTTTGCGACTTTAGCATGTTAGCGAAACGCTAGCAGCATTGCCCTTTGGCCCATTCTGGACGATTGCAATATGGTCATGCCACTACTTGGCATGCCCATAATAATAATAACCATCTTTGTATAATATAATATTGATAAATGATTAAGTTTTTGATGTCCTGCCAATGGAGGCTCAAATCCTCCATGGCAGGACCCTTCCATACCGCATTCTCACCGACACAGACATACAATCACGCACCGTTTCCCCCTCCCCGGGGGGGTCCAGCACCGCCAGAAGGCACCCCAGGCTGCACGGCGGGCCCCGCCAGGCCCGGGTAACCCGACCCACCTGTCCCAGGCCGGTGAGGGAACGCGGGTGATTTGGGACCCCCTCCCGCCCCTTGTGTTGAGTGCATGTGATTAATGCCATAAAAACAGGGAGGAGGGAGGGCCAAGTATCGATTGACACCGACCCCCCCCCCCCTCCCGAACTACGTGTCCTTGTCAAGTGTATTTATAAAGTGTTGAATGTGCAGTGTCTATTTTGCTGTTAAAACCGTGAGGCGGGGAGTGCCGGGCCACGCGGGACGGTGCCCCCCACGACCCGGACCCCCCGCCTTTCGCCTATGTGCGTATGAATCGTGTAGGGGGGGCAAGAGGGGGAGCGGAGGCCGAAGCCAGGAAGCAGGACCAGCAAAGCCAGCCCTGATAAGACACCCGCGTCCCCCCACCGGCCATCCAGTAGACGGGGGCCGGCCCTCCGAGCCGGGCCAGGGCCCCACCGTACCTCCACGGGCGCCCCCGGCGCCGCCGGAGCCCCCAGACGGAGGGGGAAACGGTCCAACATCCTCCCATTCATACTGACAACATAAGACATAGATACCTGGGAATGGCGCCACCCCGCCGCCGCGCCCGCCCGTGCACCCCCCAGTCAGGGGAGGCCCAACCCCCGGACCCGGCCCCACCCCCCCCCGAGGCCACCCCGGCGGACACCCCAAGGGTCACGGAGTCCCCACATCCGCAGGGGCACTTGGCCCCCGCCCAGCGACGGAGGACCAAGGCAGCAATGCCCCCCCAGCGGCCATCCAGTAGACGGGGGCCAGCCCTCCGAGCCGGGCCAGGGCCCCACCGTACCTCCACGGGCGCCCCCGGCGCCGCCGGAGCCCCCAAACGGAGGGGGAAACGGTCCAACATCCTCCCATTCATACTGACAACATAAGACATAGATACCTGGGAATGGCGCCACCCCGCCGCCGCGCCCGCCCGTGCACCCCCCAGTCAGGGGAGGCCCAACCCCCGGACCCGGCCCCACCCCCCCCCGAGGCCAGCGCAGACAGCCACCCCCCACCCAGGCAGGACCGGGCCCTACGGGTGGGACCCCCACGTCCACGGCCCAGCCCCCCCCGGGAGGCCCGGAGACGCCCAAGCCACAGCCCCCCGCCCGAGCCCTCCCCAGCCACCCCCCCCACCGCCATGAGGCACCCCCCCCCACAGGCCCCCAAGGCCCCCACCGGCCAGGGACAGGACCTGGCCGGTGGGGGACCTGTATCCTTGATCAAAAGGATTTGTTATCCACGCTCTTCTCAGTTCTCCACTGAGGCAACAAGGTGCATAGAATAAAGTAGTTAAACATTTTGAAGGTTTGACTTGTATTGTTACTTGCCATGGTATAACCTGTTCGGCCATTCAGTGTAAGTTAAGTAGAGGAGTAGCAGATTGCAAGCAAATTATAAGTTAGGATTTATAGATTTTGTAGTCAGCATGCAACACTTTTAGGTAAATGCTGATCAGAAGTAAACTTCATTCAGACATGTATACATTTTAATATACAGTTTTTAATTTCTTTTGTCAGATGGGGTCAAGTGAATGAGGAAAGAGCAAGGCAAAACTACAAGGCTATGATGCAAGATCATCACGAACACTTCAGGGTCTATTTTTATAAACATTAAGACATGAATGAATATATTCACAGCCTACCTACCTTCCACTCACTCACTCACTCACTCACTCACTCACTCACTCACTCACTCACTCACTCACTCACTCACTCACTCACTCACTCACTCACTCACTCACTCACTCACTCACTCACTCACTCACTGTACTGTATATATTCCAGGTTCAAGCATCAGGGTTCATCATCAACCCAGACCTACCCTGGATCGGAGCATCACCTGATGGTATGGTAACGTGCGCTTGCCATGGTGACGGCGTACTGGAGATAAAATGCCCATTCAACAGCAAGGACTGCTCACTCACTGAAAGCTGCAAAGATCCAACATTCTGTCTTCACATAGAAGAAGATGGGACAATGGCACTTAAGACTGACCACAAGTTCATGTATCAAGTGCAAGCTCAAATGCATGTTGCCAAGGTGAGTTACTGTGATTTTGTGGTATGGACACTGCAGGAGATTTTCATCCAACGGATCAAGTATGATCCTGTTTTCTTCCACAACGCCTACCTCAAAGTGGTGGAATTCATCAAGACCGGCGTACTACCAGAGCTGCTGGGGAAATGGTACACAGCACCACGCCATCCTCCCACAGACACTGCAACCACAGTGCAGCCACCTGAAATAGGATGCTACTGTGGTAAACCTTCTGACTCAGATGACATCACCTGCACATCTGGACAGTGTAAGCGGAAGCACTTTCATAGGTCTTGCCTAAAATTGAAAAGGGTACCAAAGACATGGAAATGTGTGGAGTGCAAAAAAAAGGTGTAGCCAGTTTTGGATTAATCGTTTTATCCTCTTTTCAGTATCCTTTTCGATGTTTACCTCCATGGAACCAATGCATTACAGAACAAAATCATATGTTGCTGTTACTGGTCTGTTTTCTCTTAGATTTTGACATTCATATTTTCATTAATTGTTAGTTTGAAAAGTTACTGTATGTAAGTCAGGTTGAAGGAAACAGTTTCTAGTTAGAACACTGAAAAAACCTAAAATTTAATACAAGACAATCACCTATCACCTAACATTTCTGTGAGACAAAATCTTACCAAGAAAATTGTATTTCTCGTCAGAAATGTTTCATTTCTAGTCTAAACAAATCTGATTACACTTTAAATAAGACTCATCACCTAAAAAGTAAGTCAAAGTTTCTTTCAAACTAAATTTCAGTGGAAATAAGTAGAGAAATTTACCAATGTAGTAAGAAAAAAAACTAACTCCATTGACAAATTTTTCTACTTATTTCAAGTGAAAATCACCTTGAAATAAGTGAAAATTGTCTAAAAACAAGTTACTTCTAAGGTGATGAGACTTATTTAATGTAATCAGATTTGTTTTGACTAGAAATTAGACATTTTTGACTAAAAATAAGAAACAGTCTAACTTAGATTTTGAGTTTTTTCCGTGAAGAAATATTTGCACATTGGAAATGCAGTTTGAATCGTATGAGCCATGTGGTTTATGATTTAATGGTGTAAATGGTATTGTTATTATTTACTTGTTTATATTAATTACTTGTTTACTATGACTGAATATTAAAGAAACAATAAGAGCAGTGTAATTTAATTTCACATTTTCTTTATTTCAAGCAACAGACATGCATAAAGACAAACTATTTACATTATATGTTACAATGGGAACACAATGACACTTCATTCTGAGGGCACAACCGATGGGCAAACGTTGCACAAAGCACAGCAGACTGTGACCATCTTGTCAAGAGATGTAAGCTCTCCTGGGGTCCGTTTCACAAAGCAGGTTTAGTGAAAACTATGAGTCTGTTAACCCTGAAATGAGGGAAACTCTGAGTTTTCCGTTTCACAAAGGGAGGTAACTCAAACCAGAGAAAGAGAGGTAACTCTAGCCTGTTTCACAAAGAGAGGTAACTTAAGCTCTCGGTCAGTTACCGTAGTAACAGACGCTCTGAACCTAACCTGGTCAGGACCAGGTTTATATCGTGAAACCTGGAGTTTTTCTGCGTCTCCGTCTCTTTCAGAGCCGCACGCACATTTGATTTCCTCATTCATTCAGTCAGCAGGCGAGTTTTGGCGAGGTTCTGCCGTCTGTGATTAAAAACAGAGTCAGTATATATATTACAAGTCCATTGTCACGAACATCGCATGTCCTTTTGATGAAGACCCAATTGATGAAGGTGCAGCATTAATGCGTAGAGAATGACAGTTTTTCACTATTGTTTAAACACATTTCCTGATATACTACCTCACTTTCTCAAAACTCTAAACAAAAATTGAAAAACTCACACACAAAATGCAAAATCCTACACTTCTCTTGCAAAAGCACACTCTACCTTCAAAACAGTGTTAACTCTTCACTAAATGGTATTTCCTTCTCAAATGTCAAACACATACATCATTTGAGTAGACGTTTCTAAGCACCCACTGAACACTGATGTGCAGAATGGAAGACACTATAGTATGAATGGAAAACACTATATGAATGAATGAATGAATGCCTCAGTAGAATCATGCATTTGTATGTTCAGTGTTTCACCTTCAGCTGTTGGATGTAATTTATCACCATATAGTATTCTTATGTATAGGCTACTCAAATAGAAAACACACAATTCTTTACTGTAACAACAAATAATATTTTTACAGTACAGTATTTGGACTCAAAATGTGCAGTCCACTGGACATCACAGCAAGCTGTGGATAAAAACTTGACAGAAAATAGAAACAGAACAAAAGTATTAGGCTGCGTCCCAATACTCCCCCTCGCCCTCGTTTTCTTCACTAACCCTAACTTTTGCGCGTTCCCGTGAAGGTAGTGGTGTCCCAATTCCTCTTTTCACCTAGGGGGAGGGGGCATAACGAGGGTTAGGGGCTGAGAATAGCCCCTTCAAATCGAGGGATTTCAGATGCTGACTTGGCGAGCGAGGGGGTATGAAAATAGGCTGCGTCTATTTAACGCGGACCTAAACTCCGGAGCCGGCAGACAGAAATCTCTAAATTTCGGAGCAAATTTCTTAACAGGCGTAGCTACATCTGTTAGATTTCATCTATTAAACCAACATCTTCCTAAATGATTTATTTCAGCCAGCAAAATTCTCAACAGAGCTGCGTCCCAGGAGAGAGTTTCTCTCCCGGGACGACGCAGCAGCCTGACCCGGCGGACACGTCTCTTCTCGGGCTGTGAGCTGCTCAATAGCGGCGGCTATTCTCATCTCCGAAAACATCGGGTCAAATTTCTTAACAGGCGTTATTTGGATAAACTGAGCCCCGGTTGCGGATCTTAAGGTTACCTTTATACCTGAAAAAATATTAAAACTTAATAAACGTCGTAGGTTACGTAAGCTACGCCGTAGGCTGCGTCTATTTAAAGCTCGCCGACCGAGGAAAAGGAAAAAGGAAACGTTTTTTTGAGTCAAATGGCGACCCGCAAAGAGCAGGAGGATATTGAAAAGAAAACCCACAAATGTAAGTATAATGTCCCATGGAATTAAAAAAAAAAAGTTTTGTAATCACAGTGCTTTTGTAGTGCTTTTGCGTTTGTATGAACAGTACATAGAAATACCGGGTAGATAACATTGCCGTGTCCTGTTAACTACTCGTTAACTCTCATATTTTCTACAAATTTGTTGGATATTTCACATTACTATAAGGCAGCAACGTTATTTGGGGGGGGGGGGTTACGAAGTAATAACGTTGCTTGCTGCCTTGTTATCATAGTTCAAACGTTTTCTTTTTGTTGTTTGTTTGTTTTTTTTTTCGAGGACGTTTGTGCATTGCAGTAATCACATTTCATTCCAGGGACTCCGGATCAGGTCCGACACCTAATAAGCTTTAGGGCTATCAACGAGGAGAATTTTACTAAGAAGAAATATGCTGATAAACCACTGTGGGAGTGAGTGATCTAGCTATCTGCTTGCAGAATATCTGTGATGGGGTCCTTAACCATGGTATAACTACTATTCATCACTGTTTTCTGTTACAGGAAACTCATCAAAGAGCTGGAACTGGAGGGGAAGGTGACCACAGCACAAATTGGCAAAAAATTGGAAAATCTTAAAAAAATATATAAGGTAAGCAATGGTTATGGTTATTGTAAGTAATGTAATGAAATGTATCTGTAAATGTATTATCTGCTGAAGAGATGATGCTTAACAAAAAAAAATACAGTATTTATTAATAATCTTCTGTAAATTGTGTGTGTGTGTGTCTTATGCAGGACCTCAAAACCCCTAAAACCGGCTCCGAGACAGACAGTGGGGAGGCCACAGCAGCCTCATGGCCTTTCTACAAAGAGATGCATGAGGTTTTGGGGTCCAGACCTTCAATCCAGCCTCCATGTTTGTTGGCGTCTTATGAAGATCCCTCGCAAATACTCATGGTAAGTTTAGCAGTAAAAAAGCACAATCTTATTCCCCAGTCCTTCTTCCTATAGCTAGCTTGTGCTACGACCGGTGGTTCTCTTAACTGTTATTTTCTTTTCAGAACATAATCGACCCTCCATCGTCACCGGTGTCCTCTCTGACAAATTCAGAGGAAAGCACAGAGGTAATTTTTATTTATACAGTGATAATTAACCTGGTATGATGTTGTGGGTGTGTATGATAGTCCAGTCATGTGTGTAATCAACATGTGTATCCATCTTTTTTTTTTTTTATCTCAGAACACTTTGGAAGACGCCAGCACATCGGCCTCAAGCTCTGCCTCACCAGCTGGAAGAGGAAGCTGGAAGCGGGCATCAGGTCCACTTTCCCCCCGATCCCCCAAAAAAAAGAAATTCTCTATGCAGGACTTCCTTCAAGCTGAGGCCGCCAAAGAAGACAGAAGATGTCAAAAGAATGAAGAACAAATGGACAGGTTTCTGAACCTTTTAGAGAAAATGGTGGACCAGACACCTCATCAGCAGTAGCAGCACATACACTGCAAATTTTTTTTTTTGTACATATATCTGTGCAAATTTTTTTATATGGAACAGCACCTTTCTTTGTTTTGCGTGCAATGTTTACTTTTTTCTTTTTAAAAATTGTATTTGAATATAGCAAATAAAGCCTTTTTTACTGCAGATTCTCTCACTATCCTTATTTTACTATTGATCTCGTTGTACAGTTTATAATTTGAGACATTACCTTACTTTGAGAAACCCCAGAAGAGAAAACTGTTGTGTAACAAGTTTTATTAGACAATTTAAAAGTATTTCCAAGTGAGTAAAACCACACAAGTACAAAACTATATGAAGAACACATGGACAGGTTCCTGAACCTTTTAGAGAAAATGGTGGAAAGGACACCTCATCAGCAGTAGCAGCACATACACTGCAAACTTTTTTTTTTGTAAATATTTCTGTGCACATTTTTTTATATGGAATATAAGTGCCATATTAACAGAGCTACAGCTGAAATTAAAACAGCTTTTGGCTCTCAGCTTCCTGATCAGGGTAGGGATGGAAACGAGGGGTAGGGGGAGAAATGGGACAGGCACCTGGGCCAAGTGCCCTAGATCTCAAGTGCCCTAAAATCTCCCCCTTCTTTTTTAGGGCTTAGGGAAGAAAAGAAGTGCGAGTGGAGAAAAGAAGGGCGAGTGAAGGAGAATTGGGATTGGCCCTTAGGCTGCATCCTGCCTTTCATCCCTGGCTGGCCACAGGACCTCGTCCACGTCGATGTTCTCCCTGGCCAAGCAGCGGGGGAACAATCTCCTACAACGCCGCATGAAGCCTTGACAGGCCTCAGCAGTGACATCGCCACATGTGTCCTCCGTGGCCTGCAGCAGTGGGATCCGTGTCTGAGGATTTCTCTCATATACCTTCCATCTCCAGGCAGAGAAAAACTCCTCAATTGGGTTGAGGAAGGGAGAGTATGGAGGGAGATATAGGACATCAACTTCTGGATGGACCGTGAACCACTCACGGACCAGAGCAGCCCGGTGGAAACTGACATTGTCCCAGATAACAACGAACCTGACCACCTCTGTGTCCTCCATCTGGTCTGGCTGGACAATGATATTGTAGAGCTGGTCCAGGAATGCTAGAAGAAGTGCAGGGTTGTAGGGGCCAAGGGTGGCATGGTGATGGAGGACGCCGTGGTGATTGATGGCAGCACACATTGTTATGTTCCCTCCACGCTGGCCAGGGACCTCTGTGATGGCACGCTGGCCGATGATATTCCTCCCTCGGCGCCTTCTTTTTACAAGGTTGAACCCCGCTTCATCAATGAATATGAATTCAATGGAAAATTGCTGATTGCATATTGCACAACAGCCTTTGGAGTTTAGAAATGTGACTGACTGTGTGTTCTGTGTGATCAGCAAGAGAGGGAATTCAGGAAGAGTGTGCAGGGTATTGGGAATTGTGTGTAGTGTTGTGAGAAATGTGTGGTATGGAATGGGAATTTGAGTTTAGAGCAGTAAATGTGCTTGGAATTCAGCAGGATTGGTTCAGCCACCTGAAAAATGAGTTTCAGGTTGTGCACATTGTGTCTGATGTTCCAATAAATGTGTTTAAACAATTGTGAAAAACTGTAAATATTCGTCGGGAGATGGTTATCAGACCGCGTAATACATGTATATTACATAGTCTCATTACAGGCAAAGCAATATATGTTAATCCTTTATTTGTTATAATTTTGATGATTGAATTGTTTAATGATTTCATAATATATTCAAATTTTTTGAGATTTTTTATTTGGGGTTTTCATAAACTGTGAGCCATAATCACCAAAATTATAACAAATAAAGACTTGAAATATCTCACTTTGCATGTATAATATATAATATATAATAAATAATATTTGTTTCACCTTAAGTTGAATTTACTACGAATGAAGTTTTGCAATATATTAAAATTTTCCGACCTCCACCTGTATATTATTACATAAATAAATAAGAGCATAATATGTGTCTGTATTGGTTCAATACGGAACGCAACTTTTAATTCCCAATTACGGAACAATTTCGTATTTCAAGGGACGGTTGGCAAGCCTACATAAACCTGTCCAAGCCATCAAGGAGTTCCACAGGATTTGCAGGTGAATGATGTAGAGATCTGTTAAATTCATTTTATATTATATTCTGTGCTGCGGTGTTACTCTTTTTTCGAAAAACATGTTCAAATTCGCCGTATGCGCGCATTAAAATCTCTAATTCCATTCGGGTGAAAAGGGACACGGCGTGAAGTATGTGGATCTTCAGATGCAAACTACCGGTAATGTTTCCTCAAAGGGATTTTGTAAATTGAAATGTTAAAAAAAGTTTTAAAAAAAAAGAAAAAGTATGTGGATCTTTTGTTGTCGCCGGTTGCCATGGTGAATCGTTGTATCAGGGCTCCATTGATGCTGGCTTTTTATAGTTGTGGTGCATGCGCTTAACTCCAGGTGAAACTACTTAGAGTTGAGTAAATTAACTCAAATCCACTGTTCTGGAACCGAAAACTCAGAGTTTCCGATCTCAGAGTAGATCAACTAAGAGTTCAGGATTAGACTCAGAGTTTGTTGAACCTGCTTTGTGAAACGGACCCCTGGAGTTGTAACCTGGCAGAGAGATTGGTATTGCTCCCATTGCTTCTTCCACCTGCCTACGTGGATGTCTGCTGTTGCTGCTTCCGCCTGCCTGCACCCCCCCCCCCCCCCCCCTCTGGTCATCCCGCTACTCCTTCCACATGACTGTTGTGTGCTGCTGACGCCCCCCCCCCCTCTGGTCATCCCGCTGCTGCTTCCACATGACTGTTGTGTGCTGCTGACGCCCCCCCCCCCCCCACCTCTGGTCATCCTGCTGCTGCTTCCACCTGCCTGCTGTGTGCTGTCGACGTCCCTGACTCCCCCAGTCTGGCCTTCGGCAGGAGGGTCCCCCCTTATGAGCCTGGTCCTGCTCAAGGTTTCTTCCCTCCTAAAGGGGAGTTTTTCCTTGCCAATGTTTGGCTTAAGGCTTTTCTCCCACTAAGGGAGTTTTTACCTGCCATTGTTTATATAATAATTGCTCGGGGGTTTATGTTTATGTTTATGTTTATGTTTATGTTCATGTTCTGGATCTCTGGAAAGCGTCTAGAGACAACATCTGTTGTATTAGACGCTATATAAATAAAGTTGAATTGAATTGAATTGAATATTGTGCTTTGTAAAATGGTATATTTGTTTCTCACAAGACCAATGACCCGTTCCACATGGATCCGAACAGCTGCCCAGTCCCCTTGTTGTCTCAAGTTCACTTAGTTGCAGTTGCTGTTTCCCTCTAGTGAAGGCAGGTATTTTGAGATGAGCGCTGTACAAGCCCACAGCATCTCCTATGGTGAAGCCTTGATCTGCTAGGACCACATCACCAGGGGACAGTTTTTCCAGGTAGCCACTGTTTTGTGTTATGTGCTTATCGCTTGTTCGCCCCCCCCAACCAGTAAACACAAATGATATAACTCCCTGTGGAGTTATTGATATCAAATATCTAACAGTATTATGATGCTTATATTGTGAATATGTTTGTGCTCGGGCTCTCATGTTTTTAGGCTTCTCAAGAAAAAGTACAATTTCTGTAGCTACTGGTTTTAAAACACATGGGTAAACTGATTTGAATCTGCTCCTTACTGGGCCACACCATGAGTGGAGACAACCTACTGTACATGACATTTAATGTACTGTTAAAAATCCGGCTTACAGTAGGCTTGGACACATGAAATATATGTGTAAATAAGTGGAGGGGTAAATTCAGTCTCATACGCATTAGAGTCATTAAAAAGCAGTGAAAGGGAGACAGCCCAGATCCTCCCTTCAGGGATCCTGCCAGGAAAGTGAAGACGACCATCATCTTGGCATAGGATGGAAGTCCAGTTAAGTCCTGCACCTTTTGTGGGATTTTGAAGTCTCCATATATCATACAGTCCTGTATCCTTACATAAGGCCCTTATAGAGTCCTGAGTCCTAGATGGTCTGATAATGTTGGACCCGGATCTATCCAAAAACCCATCCAGTACTTGGTTATAATCACCACCCATAATTACAGGAAAGTTGCCGAAGTCCAAAATATATTTCTTAAGTTGAAGAAAGAAGTCTGGGTCCTCCACGTTAGGTGCATATAAATTGCCTAAAATTATATTTTGCCCTGATAAATTAACCAGTAGTATCAATAACCGCCCTTCTTTGTCTCTAAATTCCTTCTCTATCTTGACCTTCACTTTTTTTGAAAATAATATAGATACCCCCCGCTTTTTGTGATTAAAAGTGTTATGATAGGCACAGCCAATCCATCTGTCATGAATTCTAATAGTATCTTTTTCCAATAAATGTGTTTCTTGGAGCATCACCACCTCTGAGTTCTTTTGTTTCAGATAACTGAACACCTTTCGCCTTTTTACAAATGAGCCCAGACCGTTCACATTCCAGGAAGAAATCTTAATCGTACTAGTCCCCATGGCTACTTAACTATGTAAGATAGAAAATCTGACCTGTGGATTCTGAACCGAGTAACTTTAAACCATGAATTATCTATACAGTGCAAAACAAAACATGACTGGCGTTCCCTCCCCTTGTAAATAACCATGAACCCCTCATATACCCCAGATTCCAGCCCCCCTCCCCCCACAAAAACCATGGTCCCAATGATGTGTCCCGAGGTCTTCCAAATCATCACCAAACTTATGGTCTAATAAAAATCTTATCAATTTTTTTTTTTTTTTTTTTTTTTTTTAAATATTTTTAATGAACTCTCAAAGAGGACTTCTAATATCCCCTCCGCCAGCAATGAAAGCACAAAGGTAATAAAACTGCCCAAATCAAACAGCATCTGAACTTTTCCAGAAGAAAAACACTTAGGGGTAAATCCACAAAGAACAGATTGCGCCCGCAAATAGCGCTGTGAATTGCGCTGCTTTAGCGCCCGCAATTTGCCCTGCTTTAAGGTCCTATTCACAAAAGATTTTGCTCTAATGATATACCGGAGCAAACACGCCCATAAAGTTTTGCGGCTGAGTGCAATTTGCACTTGTCTGAGTGAGCGGAGCTGTTTCCAGTGTTCTCCATATTTCAGCACACAGATTGGTCCATAATGAAAACTGCAGAAATAAAAAATAAAGTCGAGCCACAGTGCCACTGAATTTCACTGAGATCTGAGATCGAGATGTTGTGGATGAGGTGGAGGACAGGAAAACGACATTATTTGGTGGTCACAGTAAAAGTAGAAAAATAAATAATATAAAATAAAGCGAGTGAGTAGCAGAACGCCGTTGCTGCGCGGAACGCCGTGAGTGCCCCGGCGCAACAGGGGAGGGCATGTCCCCCCGTCTTTTCAAAATCATGTTTTTGTCCCTTTAGGGAAGAAATGAGGGGCTCCGTGGAGCCCCTAAACGCTCTAGGAAGCCCCTCATTTGTTCTGTCCTAAAGCAGTGGAGGAGGTTCCCGGCGTGTCACCGCAGGTGCAGCAGCACCAGCAGAGTCCTGACTGACGCTTCAAACACAGAGGGACACGATCAGCGCTATTTTTATTATAAGTCTGATATATGTTGTGATATGTGATAAATCCTGACAAAAGGATTGCCCGGCTTTTGCGGCCGCTAAACCGGTGCAAATGAGACAAAAAGAGAGCGTCTAATTAAAGCACCCGCAAAGGGCGAATTGCTCCACAAACTGCGCTGCCAAGCAAATAGTGGCAGTCTGCGCCGGTGCCATTTGCATGCATGCAAATTAGGTAATATTCATACATTTGGCGCAAAATCGCCCCCTTTCTATGCAAATAAGCCTCATTGCAAAAAGCGCCTAATTCAGAAAGGCCAGAGCTATTTACCACACGCAAAAATAGTGGAGCAAATACCGTGTTTCAGAAGCGTGTATTAAACTGCGCGCAAACTCCTCACTCCCCGTCTGTCTCTGTTTCTCTCTCTCCAATGTCATTCAAGCCTGTGTGATACTGAATGATATTAAGGGTGAAATCTACATTCAGACATGACTGTAGACAGTCAGATCAAGTGGGGTTGTGGACTTATCAGATTTAAAAATAAAAGTAACAGGACGGAGTTCAGGATTCATCCATACATAAGGGGCTGCTTTATTACAAACAATTCCACCATATAAACATATAAATCTAGAATGTGTGTGTTTAACAGCTGACCTGTAGGTGTGTGTAGCAAAACAAAAAGAACATGAATTACCATTAGATCCTGATCTGATCCCGATCCGGTGTTAATGAAGTTACTGGTGCTGTGCCTTGTGCGTAAATGCGCACAGCCTCTTAACATTTGAAATTTCATTAGCTTATGTCATACAACTGAGGTCTTTATGTGTGTGTGATGATGGCTATGTTCTACCACACGATGGTGGCCAGTGCACTCTTTTTTTTAAACCTTATATGTTTATTTTAATATTATGAATGTGCTTTTATTGTCTGAATGGAAGTGTGGTTGATTTTTATGTTTATGTTTTGATGAGCTGCTGGACGATTGAATTTCCCTTTGGGGATGAATAAAGTTCTATCTATCTATCTATCTAGCTACATGCGAAATACTAGAGAAGTACAAATACGTGAAAGTTGAGGCTGTTGTGCTCTCTGAAGTTTTCATTAGGGACCAATCTGTGTGCTGAATTACGGAGAACACTGGAAACAGCTCCGCTCACTCAGAAAAGGGCAAATTGCACTCAGGTGCAGAGATTTATGGGCGTGTTTGCGCCGGTATATCATTAGAGCAAAATCTTTTGTGAATAGGACCTTAAAGCAGGGCAAATTGCGGGCGCAAATGCAGCGCAATTCACAGCGCTATTTGCGGGCGCAATCTGTTCTTTGTGGATTTACGTGCGAAGAGCCCCGCTCCCCCTCCTCCCTCCTCCCTCAGTGCGGTTCAAGGCTGATTTATGGTTCCGCGTTAAATCGACGCAGAGCAACGCGCACCGTACAGTGCGCGTCGCCGCATCTTTCAGGCCCCTTTTGTGCGCAAGCAAGCTTTATAGATGAGGTCCCAGATAAGGATCTGACGGTAATTCATGTTCTGTGTTTTGCTACACACACCTACAGGTCAGCTGTTAAACACACACATTCTAGATTTATATGTTTATATGGTGGAATTGTTTGTAATAAAGCAGCCCCAATTATGTATGGATGAATCCTGAGCTCCGTCCTGTTACTTTTATTTTTAAATCCGATAAGTCCACAACCCCACTTGATCTGATTGTCTACAGTCATGTCTGAATGTAGATTTCACCCTTAATATCATTCAGTATCACACAGGCTTGAATCACATTGAAGAGAGAGAGAAAAAGAGCTGCAGGGGGAGTGAAGAGTGATTTTGCGCGCAGTTAATACACGCTTGAAAGACGGTATTTGCTCCACTATTTTTGCGTGTGGTAAATAGCGCTGGCCTTTCTGAATTAGGCGCTTTTTGCAATGAGGCTTATTTGCATAGAAAGGGGGCAATTTTGAGGCGAATTTATGAATATTACCTAATTTGCATGCATGCAAATGGCACCGGCGCACAATGCCACTATTTGCTTGGCAGCGCAGTTTGTGGAGCAATTCGCCCTTTGCGGGTGCTTTGTGAATTAGACGCTCTCTTTTTGTCTCATTTGCACCGGTTTAGCGGCCGCAAAAGCCGCGCAATCCTTTTGTGGATTTGGCCCTTAGTTTACCAGTGTAAAATATGAGCCTTGTAAAGGTATAAGGAAAAGAAGAAAAATGAAAACAGGGCGTACCAACAAGTAACTTGCTCAGCATGAGACCAAAAAGACTGCTTTAGCAGCTAAGTTAGATATACTTATAGCCTATAAACCGAACCATATCAGGAAATATGTAACCCAACTAAAATAAACATTGTACTCACATTGTCCCCGTTTAGTAGCATGGGCTACAAGATATAAAACACTGTCCTGTGCTCAGTCTATTCCGCTTCTCCAGCCGGGTGATGGTTATCAACGCACCGTTTTGCTGCCTCTGCGTCCTCAAAGCGGCGTCTCGTTCCCCCGACCGTAACCCAGAACACCGCGGGATATTGCATTGAATATTGCAGATCCCGTTTCATGCATGCGCGTCTGACCTCCATGAATTTGCTCCTCTTGTCTTGCACATCCTTAGTAAAATCCGGGAAGAAATCCACTTTGGTGCCTTTCCATTGAAATGTTCCCAGCTCCCTGGCTCTGAGTCGCACTTTTTCTCTGTCAGTAAACCGTAGGAATCTCGCCAGGATGTGGCGCGGGCCGGTGATGAGTCCATCCCGCGGGGTGCGTCTCGTTGCGGGCGTCCGATATGCCCTCTCAACGGTCATGTTATCCACGTTTTCTGAAGTGTCTGAAAACAGACACCGAAGCACTTCTTTCACACAATCCATCACTCCGCGCCCATCCTCCGTGCCTTCTGGTATTCCTTTGATCCGAATGTTGTTTCTGCGACTGTAATTTTACTGATATTCCAGGCCTCGAGCCGTGTAATCTTACCATCCATGCTTCGCGACAGGTCGGCCAGGCGCATATTCTCATCCTCCAGCTGCGAAATCCTCCCCTCGGCCTCGCTGGTTCTGAAGCCCAGTTTAGCCACGTCCGCTTTCAGTGAATCCAGGTTGTCTTTAATCGTCTTCACATCATCTCCCACTTTCTGTATTTTAAGTTGCAAACCTTGGTTCATGTTACGGATTTCGTCCAGTATCTCCGAATTGTCTCCCGCCGTCCTGCCCGCCATGGCCCGCCGTCAGCTTCACCATCAGCTTCACTGCTCGCTTCGTTGCTAATTACCTTGCTGGCTCGGGTCTGTTTCGAAAATACTTCGTTGATTTTAGGACCAGGAGCATTTCCCACTCGAGATTTTTTAGGTTTGGTCATAAGGTCCATCTTTTTAGCCACTTTGTGTATAAATATTAATGAGTTTGGCGAATATTATTTAGTAAATTCAGTTGAAGCGTCTCTGCCTCTTCAGTGAGCAGCCGCTCCTCGCCACACCATCACCGGAAGTCCCCTTCCTTCAATTTTCTGACGTTTTCAATAGCTTGCCTTAAAAAATCAGAAGGTAAAACAGTGTTTTCACAAAAATCCGCTTTTAGCTGTATCTCAGCCAGAAACGGCTCATTTTCAACCTGAAACACAGGTAAGTTGTTTGGTGAGTCCAATAAGGAAATGAGTCACTCAAATCAACAATATAGACTCCTTCCTTCAATTTTCTGACGTTTTCAATAGCTTGCCTTAAAAAATCCGAAGGTAAAACAGTGTTTTCACAGAAATCCGCTTTTTAGCTTTATCTCAGCCAGAAACGATCATTTTGAACCTGAAACACAGGTAAGTGGTTTGGTGAGTCCAATAATGAAAGGAGTCACTCAAATCAACTATATAGACTCCTTCCTTCAATTTTCTGGCGTTTTCAATAGCTTGCCTTAAATAAATCAGAAGGTAAAACAGTGGTATCACAGAAATCCGCTTTTTGGCTGTTTCTCAGCGAGAAACGATCATTTTGAACCTGAAACACAGGTAAGTGGTTTGGTGAGTCCAATAATGAAAGGAGTCAATCAAATCAACTATATAGACTCCCTCCTTCAATTTTCTGACGTTTTCAATAGCTTGCCTTAAAAAATCAGAAGGTAAAACAGTGTTTTCACAAAAATCCGCTTTTAGCTGTATCTCAGCCAGAAACAGTCATTTTCAACCTGAAACACAGGTAAGTGGTTTGGTGAGTCCAGTAATGAAATTAGTCACTCAAATCAACTATATAGAGTCTCTCCTTCAATTTTCTGACGTTTTCAATAGCTTGCCTTAAAAAATCAGAAGGTAAAACTGTGTTTTCACAAAAATACGCTTTCAGCTGTATCTCAGCCAGAAACAGTTATTTTCAACCTGAAACACAGGTAAGTGGTTTGGTGAGTCCAATAATGAAATTAGTCACTCAAATCAACTATATAGACTCTCTCATTCAATTTTCTGACGTTTTCAATAGCTTGCCTTAAAAAATCAGAAGGTAAAACAGTGTTTTCACAAAAATCCGCTTTTAGCTGTATCTCAGCCAGAAACAGTTATTTTTAACCTGAAACACAGGTAAGTGGTTTGGTGAGTCCAATAATGAAATTAGTCACT